>NW_028277919.1:0-217968 GCF_059751315.1 Micrasema longulum
ATGTTACTTAATAGCTGAATCTCAGATACGGCGAATATTGTGGAGCCTCGGCGATTTGAAGAAAGGAGATAGCGAATCATGACACACATGCAGTCATCTGGGAGAAAAATATACATAAATAGTTATTTAGTTCATATTTCTGTGTAACTTGTTACTACTACGGAAATGCTATTACAAAAAGACTATTATTTAGAAAGCTCCAGAGGTGAAAGAATTGGAAAAGCACAGACTGATAGTGAGTCATTCAAAGACAGAATACATGAAGTGTGACTTTGGAGGGGCGGAAGACGTAGGCTGTGATATGCATATTGATAAAAACACAAAGATACCCAAGGTGTTTATTTATTTATCATATATACGGCCTAAGCCTATTGCAACAGTTACATGAAGAAACATATACACAAGAAACTGAACAAAAATAACATAAAACTATGTAGCAAAGACAAACAAGGGCAAAACAATAATGGAATACAATATATGAATAAAAACGAAAGACATAATATTTCAAGCTAATCTATGTCAATCCAACTTCATCCCACACTGTTTTAGTCGCGAAGAGATCTACGAAAAGCCGGAAGATCTATCCCAAAGAATTCCAAGTCGTGTGATGAATTGACTGATCTACACATTCTGGACGTTGGGGCATAAAAACAAAAGTTGCTCTTAGAAGATTTATTGATTAGCAGATTTTGATTTCTGGTGACACGGTTGGGAACATGAAAAGAAATTGATTTTAACAGAGATGGGACATCACTTATGGCATTAAGTATTTTGAAAATGCATATAAGGTCCATTTAAGTTCTACGTTTCTCCAATGAAGACAGATTAAGAGATTGCTCTATTTCAAAATAGGAATAATTACCTCTTTGTAATCCGAGCAACCATGCCACTTTTCTTAGAAAACGGTGTTGGACAGACTCGATATGGTCAATGTGAGTCCTGAAGAAAGGAGACCAAATAGGAGAAGCGCATTCTAGATGGGGTCGAACTAGTGAGCAATAAAGAGTTTTGATGAAATTAATATTTTTGAAGTCCGTTGTCATTCTATAGATAAGACCGAGAAGTTTGTTTGTGTTAGACTTTAAATACCTTGGATCCATGTTAACAACTAGGGCCCGTGTAGATTAGGATGTTTATTACCGTACCAATACAGCATGGTTAAAGTGGAGATCCTTTTCTGGCGTACTCTGCGATAAAAGGATGGCTATTAAAACCAAAGGCAAAGTATACAAAACAGTGGCAAGAACCGCAATGTTGTACGGGGTAGAATGCTGGACAATATCCAAAAAGCAAGAACAACAGCTGCATACAACTGAAATGAAAATGATGCGCTGGGCAGGTGGCGTAACACGCAGACAGGATGCGCAGTGAGTATATTCGAGGGTCGTTCAAAGTGGCAACTATAGCTGAAATCTGAACAAAAGCAGGATGAGATGGTATGGTCACGTCTATACAGGACTATTAAGTAAGAAGAGCGCTCAACATCCCATCTAAAACTAGAGGTTTTTTAAATATATATTTGGACCCCTGTATTCAGTAGCCTTACGTGTCATGTACAAGGCTAAGGTACTCGGAAAAAATCGCATTTGTTTGTCTTGGAAATGGGATATTTGATCACTGATTTTGGTTTATTACCTTTATGAGTCTAATCACTATTGTTGTAAAGTCCAAGAACAATGGCACGTGACAACTACTTTTGACGATAGTGTGGATATCTGTTAAGGATATTCCATCTTTCCTGCATTCTGCTTCAAGATTGTAATGGGCACTGCAGATGTTCAATACTCTGTAAAGAAATATCATCGCATGGACAATAGTCATCATTCCTGAATTTAAACCTAAATAGGTAACTTCTAAAAACTAGAGGTAGAGGCAGACCCCCAGCAACATGGAGGTTTACTATTGAGAAGGAGTTGGCAGCGCAGAGTGTTCCCACTGTGGCAACCCAAGACAAAGATCCCGGCGCTTACGTACAAGGAGGCCCGACCCTGGATGAACCGGGATATAGGGGCAGGAGAAAAAGAACTTGTTACTACTACGACACTGGCTGTCAGTGTTTTTATGCATGTTAAAATAGTGAAAAATTTAATTATAACATGTTCGGGGTTATATACAGTCTATGTGAAACTGAAGTAATTATAGGAGATATTGTCCCTGTAAAAAACAGCCAGCAACAAGTGTCCCAGCATGTTAGTCAAATAAGATTTACTATCCAGTCCAATCGGAAGTGAACAATTTTAAAAATAAGAAAGTTATGATCCTATGAGAAAAAAGTGTCTGCATTAGCAGAAATCAAAAAACACATTTGTGTTGAAAATAATAATTAATTGTCATCTAATTCAATAAATTGGATGAAATGATATATGAAGGGTACAGCTTTTAAACTAGTAATGGCATCTGATGACAGTTTACATGATTACATTTCTGTTTAGTAAAATTATACATCAAGTCTGCACTTTCCAAGATGCTTGAACAAGATTTTGAAAATGGATAAAGGGGATAAAGGGTGGATGTCAGTTAAATGCTGGATATAAAGCGATAATTTAATATTAATGAAAAGCATTTTTGATGGCATAAAACAGAATACGCTATTGATACTAAGCAGGTTGTTTTATATTTATAAGTTTATTTAAATGTGGGAGAGGTTTGAAAATTTAAAAATGTTATAAATCAAAACTTCCGTTTTGACATTCATCTTTTATATCCTGTACCTTTCATATCTGCTGAAGGCACATTCCTGTGTAGCGTCATGTCCGGTCACGATGAAAGTTTGTTAGAGAATGAAGGAAAGGAAGGCTCACAAATTGAAATGGCATCTGCTACGAGCTCGTAACGTGTCTATTTAATTATACGTTGTTGTTTATACTAACCTAACCTACATCGTGATTTACACGCTAATCATTGACAGCAATGATTAGAAGACTCATTTTATAATCTGTTGATGTGGTGTCCCATTTCTCTTGCTAGCAACGCCTGGTGCATTTCTGCTTCCCGCGCTAACCTCGCCTTATGGAGCTCTATTTAATTATACGTCGTTGTTTATACTAACCTAACCTACATCGTGATTTACACGCTAATCATTGACAGCAATGATTAGAAGACTCATTTTATAATCTGTTGATGTGGTGTCCCATTTCTCTTGCTAGCAACGCCTGGTGCATTTCCGCTTCCCGCGCTAACCTCGCCTTGTGGAGCTCGTCTTCTCTCAACATCCTCATGGCGTGGAGTTCATCGTCTCGGATCTGCTGAGCTTCAAGCTGCCGGGTCTCCAAGGCCACCTTGTTCAGATGAGCCTCGGACAGCTGCGATTCGAGCGACAATTTACTGATCAGCGCATCGTTGATTCTTTTCTCGTGCTCGATTTGCGCCAGGTGTCGTTCCGTTTTCTGGGCCATTTTCTGTTTGTGTAAGTCTTCCAGGTGTGAGAGCAACATTACATTTTCTCTTTTCATCACCTGCTCTTTATTATATAAAAACCTTTGCTTCTTTTCAGACATTACTCTTAATTTTTTTCGCATCTTTGGCGGGGAGGAGTTCTCATCTTTATCATTTTCTTGCACTGTAGAGAAAAGGAATATGTTTAATGATATTATGCAAATAGAATTAAGAATATTCCAGAAACCCTATACGCACATCAAACAGAGGGCGACTAAACTACTTATAAATTAGTAGGTTTACGTTTTAACTCATTAGTTTCTTTGTAGACGTCGCTCAGTACGCAACTCCTGATTTGAATTCAACTATGCCGTGTTGTGTCCTTTTAAAGTTTAGAAATACTGCAAGGATCTTAAAGAAACAGAATGCAATCACATTTCATGTGTAATTAGCAAATGAATGTGTATGTAACATGTGCATTACTTAAAAATTGAATTATTTTTCCATCTGTCAGATTGTCGAAGAAACAAAATGGAAATTTCGTTAGTGTTGCCAGGGTAGTAAATTTTTTTTACCCTACTTTGTTCATTTAATGAAAGAGCTAATGAAAATTAGACCTCGGATTAAACAACGCTGTGGGGGACATTTCACAGACATTATCTTTAAAACGTCAAATATTATTTAACATGATTTAAAAATTTCCGTTTTATGTAAAAAAAATTGTTTTATATTTTAAGTTTAAAGTTCATTAATTCAATTCGGATGTAATGAGTAAACATTCATCGACATTTTAGTCAATGGTTTTCTCCATACATTTATTTACTTTTATAACAAGCTACTTCTCGGACATACCGAACAAAACTATTAACATATTACAACAGAGATGAAGAACATTTGAGAGAAAGTAATATGGAAGTCTAGGCGGCTTATGACCTGTCAATGGCTGGTTTAAGTGGCCACTTTACACACTGTGTAACATTCACCAATCTACCCATATTCCTTCAATTCTTTCATCTGTTGATGTTTGTGAAGTTAAAGAGCTGATATGTTAATCTAAACAGCTCCCCAGGGAGTTGAATCCAGTCCCTGTCTACAAAAATTTGGACTAACTCAAAATATTGTTGAACAAAAATATTGTCAACAGTTGAGCGAAAACTCTTTAATCGTTTAAAAACATAACAAATAAGAACCTGAGTAATAAATCTAAACGGGCCTCTAACTTAGGACCGATGCCGCTGGGCATCGAGATCGGATGACGTTTATGACACTATGCAAGTGTCTAAGTACCTAATTGGTGTTTTTGCCGACATCTAAAAAATTTCACACACTTGGTCAAAATGGCGAGCAAAAAATCCAACCCAGTAAGTACCGGCTCGGCACCACATTACAATTTACAACTTCTTTAGTAGTTTATGAATGACATCCTTATTTTGGGGGTTTTTACAATGCTCTCCAGTTTTTTACAATGTTTAATGGTCAGTGCGTAGTAAACAATATGAGTGGGTGATGTCAGATCAGTTAAAAACCAACCCTTGAATTATAAACATGTCTACCAACAAGAGGAAGTGTCTCTCAATTCGTGAAAAGTGGCAATTATTTATGAAATAGAATGTTGAGTGAAAAATCTTGAGGTGTGTAAAAATCTTCTTATTCCCAGTGTAAATATTGTGGAAAAATAAGAATGTTTATTTATCTGCATTTTGAATTTGGAAAGAAGTATGCTTGTAAGCATTTATTACAATTTTCCTTAATAGTTTTATTTTTTAAATTATCTGTATGAACTATACATATTTATTTGTTTACTTAGTGACAACATGCAGTGGCAATTGGATTAAAAAAAAACCTCTCTCTGGTACAACGAGTAATGCTTCCAACAAGTAAATTCACTCGGTCCCATCTTCCTCGTAATAACCAAGTTCGACTGAATAAAATATTAATAATTATTTCTGATCATCTGTACAAAGTATTTAGGTTTCCTTAATTTCTAAAGGGCAGTGTTTATTACTATACCATTTACCAATATATTAATTGCTTCCCTAATCAAAAACCCACTGCACGCCCCCGATATGTACCTATAATTTATAATTTTTTATAGATAAAGGATTGACAGTAAATTATGGTTCATGAACTTTCAAGTATTTGGAGCTGGCAAGTTTCTCGACCCTCTGTCCATTGTTATAAAGATGGTGATTGGGGTCAGGACGGGACTTGCTGTTCATAATCTGGGTATATTTGGTATTTATATTACGACCCAGACTCATAGCTTTAACTCATTAACAATCTTTCCGCTGTATTTGACAGAACATTGGAACAGGGATTAACACGGGAGGAGCTGAGAGTGCTGGCTGGTGATCCTAAAGGCATCTTGCGATGTCCACATGAGCGAGGAAAATGAGAAATGTTTAATTTAGAATATAAAAATAGTTAAGAAAAAATACTAACAGTATCTACCTAGCTCTGGTTCTCCGGGTTCCATATTATTGTTGACCATTTCTGGCTGAATTTCAGAGACATTCTCTCCCATAGACATGTTCATTAGCCCTCGGAGCCACTCGGAGTCACTGCTGACTGAGTTACCGAGAAAATCGTTTGTTGTAGCATCATATTTGTTTCCGTTGTCATTACTTAACTGGCTTCTATTGAATTCCTAAAAATAACAAAAATTAATTAATGACGGGTACTGGGCAAACATGTATTGTCTACACCGACGTTTCTCAACAAGAAACTCAGAAAATATAAGAAAAATTTTGCAGACTGCTAGCGCAGGTATAAAAACTTCTATTTACGGAGTATTTTGTTTTTTGGATGATTATGCCCACGGTCTCGGGAGATGGTTTGTGGGCATATATTTAGCTGCTATACCCAAATGAGACCATTAAACAGGATCTTGGAGAACTGAGTCACCTTTTCAGTTCTCGCTGCAGATATTATCATCCAGCACATCCATGTCGCGGGGGTGGGAACCATTCACGTATACCGAAGTGTTAAGACTGAGAACCAAGTATTGCAGAGTATAATGCGATCCCTTGCCCAGGGCTACGGGTAAAGACCGCAACGGCTAAGACGGCAGAGATGCAATGCATCAGGACGTCGGAACGGGCGGAAGGGGCACAGATCTTCTCTCAGGCCACCCGGACATGATTCGAGCTACGGGCTGTTGGAAGACAGCGGCATCGGGCAGGGTGTCGTGTCGAGGATGGCAGCGGAAGAACAATAGTTAACGGTGGCACCCTAAGCCTCAGTCAGCGAGAGGGGTTACTGTCTCAGCGTCAGGTGGCGACCGGCCGTAAAACAGAAACTGAACAACAAATCTTCTAGTCCGACGTGTAGACTGAAGACTAGGAGGGCGGACCCCGAGTAAATAGGACATACAGCCAGGAGGAAGAAGAATATTTTGTTTATTGGTTTTTTATATTAAATTATAGCAGGTATAGAAATAACAAATGAATGACTTTCAAAATGGGTGGTAAGTATTTCTGCGGACCGGCAAAAAATTTTCACGAACCCGTACAGGTTCATGGACTGTCAGTTAGGAAACGCTGGTCTGCATGTTATCATTACTAGAATATTGTTTCATCAATACATTATTCGAACTTCATATCCACCGTTGAAAACTCAATTAAAGGCAATGTAAAAGCACTTTGAAAATTTAGAAAATCTTGAGTCCCAGTGCACTAGAAATGCGCTCCATCCAACATCTCCATCAAATCAAAGATCTATTAATTTTTCAGTCTAGCATCAACAAAATGACTTCGATTGTTGTTTTGTTTGTTTTTGTATAAAATGACTTAATTTTACAGTAAAGATACTAGTCTGGAAGATGACAAACATACAGCATTTGAGACGAACGTACAGCATAGACAATAATATATAATTATTCCATTGATTCTTCAAAAATATAATAAAATAAGTAAACAAAGATACTAATAGCTAAAAAAAGAGCCAATACTACCGATGAGATATTGAATAATGTTTCTGCTGTCAGGGCTGAATCTTCTACACACGAAATTCAAGTAAATATTGTTTAAAGTAATATTTTCGTAACTACCTGTGATCACAAGACATTCTATCAATCGAATAAACAAATCGATTAATCAATATTGTCACTTTAAAAAAAATATATTTGTTTATTTTTCCATACATATATTATTTTTATTATTTTTTTTTTTATCAATAAATTTCATAAAAAGTACATGCTTTTGTAAAATGCTAAACATATCTACTTTTACACATCTAGTAAATGTTATCACTGTAACTCTCCAAAAAAGAGACCAACTCTTGTGCTTGGAGAGTGACTTCCACTGTTTTAGTTGTTTATTTATAGGAGTTTATATAGTTTTAAATACGAGTAAATGAAAAAGAAAAATAAAAACATAGGACATATAAAAAAAAACTTTAAACAATAATACATTCATACTAATTAAAATTTAATGTTGTTTTTGCACATGTTCAATAAATTTCTCAATAGTTTTAGTTCATGATATATTATTTTTAATAGTTTTTAGATCATTGGGAAGATTATTATAATTTTTTACACCTTTGAAGACAAAGCTATTTTGACCATGACTTGTATGGAATTTAGGAATTTTAATATTATATTGGTATCTGAGTGACATATTTATCTCAAATTCTTTTATTTTTTCTTCTTTATAAATTTGTATAATACAATTTATTTAAGAGTGTCTACTGTAAAAACCTTAAATATTTTATATAGACTTTCCGTATTGAGTATTGAGGGTTTCTTTAAAATTACTTTAATAATTAATCTTTGTACTATTTTAAGAGGGTTTAATATATTGGCATATGCACCACCCCATCCTACAATACCATATTGTAACAAAGATTGTACAATTGAGTAATAAGCTATTTTTAAATGATTGATTTTTAAAATATTTCTTAATCTAATAAATATGTATTTACATTTTCTAATTCGTTTAACTAGTTCACTAATATGGTCTTTCCATTTTAAGTTTTGGTCTATGTATACACCAAGATATTTAATTTGATCAATTAATTTACATAGAAATATGATTACAAAAATACACTTTAGAAAAATACACCAAGCTATTACATAAATTGGAAAAAATGCCCACAAAGACTACAGCGTCTGAGCGTGGGCCATTCCTTTTTTAATTAATTGGCTGTAGCATATTTCAAAGCTTTGAACTACAAGATTGAGATACTGTGCAAACAAACCCATTTAAAAAACTTTTAACAACTTTCTGGTAAATTGCACAATCGAGGACATTATTTATGGGACATATTGATATGATGTAAAACTTTGTAAAAAATGCACACGAAAAGCAAATATATAATAAAAGAAGTACTTTAAAATATCTCACAAAATCACAATTCTTACCCGTTTGGCAATCTGTTTCATATTTTCAAATTTGTATTTAAGTTGTTTGACAGTTCTGTAGTTCGGTGAGCAGGCATTAAATTCTTCGGCGATAGCTTTCCATGTCTCTTCCTTGAGTTTACTCGTAGCAGCGGTAACTTTTTTATTGAATAAAACATACTTATTGTATTCGACTAACACCTTTAAGTTTTGTGTCTCCTCCCACGAGAAGTTCACCCTAAGTAAATAAATAAATCAACGATTAGGAAGGACAGTGCGCGATATTTTGTATTCAAAATTAATAATATAATATTTACTCACTTCGGTAATTCCATTTTATAAACAATTATGTCAAGATCTACATAGGCACAACAGTAGCGTCAAAATAATTGATATTTTGACATAAGAAATAAGTTGTTACCATTATAAAAAATATCGGAATGAAAGTAAAATGTTAAATCTTTTTTGCTGCTGACCATATAACCGCGTTTGTTTTGACGTTTTGCTTGTCACATTGTTTTTTGTTTTATTTATACGTATAACCTAAAACTGAGTTAACGTTTGTTGAAGAATTTGGAATATATTTTGCAAATACAACGATGCCGGCTGCTTCAGATTCTTCGGAAGATGAAAATGTCGACCTTTTTAAAGAGTCAGTTGATGTATCTTTTTTCAACGACGCCATGTTTAAAGATTTATCAAAAAAGAAATCAGGCAAGCTATAATTATTAATCTGCGATTTGTACAGAATGATGGATGTTGTATAAATTAAATTACGAAATTGTTTAAATATTTATTATTATTTTTAGATAAATCACCAGTCAAACCAGAACAGCCCAAATCGCAGAGATATCTGGCCAATGAAGAACAACAAGTTGATGTGAGAGTCAGCTCTAATATGCAAAAAATAATCGGTAAAAAAGTATCTGAAATAATAGAAAACAAAATTAAGTTTGTTGACGTAAAATTGAGAAACGAATATACCGGAGAAATTGAAGGTGGTGTCAAACTGTTCAAGGATTCCGTTGAATTTTTGACAACTGATTTACCTGAAGAAATTCTCATCACAAAAGACAAAAGAAAGAAGATAAAAAAGAGAGCTATAGAAGGTGAACAAGATGGCCAATTGGATAGAGAAAAAATGGTTTCCGCGGTTGTTATGTCTCCGGAACAAATATTAAACGCTTCAGATACAACTCATTGGAAAAGTAGAAAAAAACCCAAAGTTTTTAAATACAAGGAATCTAAAAATAAATCAGTATTAAACTTGATTGAAGATGATTAAGCTATTGTATTATTTCAACATAATATTATTTGGTATTAACTAAATTCACGAACATTCATCTCACAGACTGCTCAAAACACGTAAACGCTTATAACTTTTATAGTGAAAGAGATTCCTTAGATCTTACGATCTACTTTGACAGAATATAAGTCTTGATCCTCTGATGCAGATGTCCAACTTCCCTCCCACCTTTGGTGGTTGGCGCCCATCTGGGATCTCATCTGTCATATTTTATTTTTATTTTATAAATTTATTGCAAAAAATTTGCATACATACCTAATAAAAGGGAATCTATATAAAACTAATTAATGTAAAATGAGTGTTCTCTGTTTATGATAGTCTCCATCTAACATGGCTCATCCTGTATTAAGATGGAAATTTTTTATCTTTAGAGCATAAGTAGTCCTATACTAATAAAACAATAACATAAAAAAGAAAAACTTAAACTATATATATGTGCCAAGAATACATGTTTTATTTTATTTTATTTTATTATTTTTTCACGCCCATAAGGCTTTTACATACATGAAAATTTTACAAAATATAAGTATATAAACAACATTAAATTTAAAAAATACAATATAAAGCAACAAAAGATAGAACGGTGTTAAGAAGTAAAGTTGGTATAAAAAAAGAAGATGAGTATATAAACAGCATAGATTTAAAAAAAAAAAACACAATATAAAGAAATAAAATAAAGGAACAAAATAAAGGAACAGTGTTAAGAAGTATAGTTGGTATAAAAATAAAAAGATGAGTGTATTAACAACATAAATTAAAAAAAGAAAATACAATATACTGTAATAAAATATAGAACTGTGTTTTAAAGTTAAGTTGGTTTTAAAAAAATTAAAGCAATATATATATATTTCTATTTTTTTTGATAAGCTAAAGAAATACAATTAAAGGTTTAAAGCAGCTAGGTACATAATGTTATAAAATACAATATGAACAGAATATTAAGTTCTATTTGATAAGGAACATATACATTGATATTTAAAATTTACAAGACTCACGCTAAAGACATCGATGTTGTTAGCATATTGGTTCGCGAGTACATGCATCCGCATTACTGGCGAATTCGCGCTGTAATTGGTCGATGATGGACCGCAGTAGAACAAAGTATTACATCGGGTAACTCGACCAGGCACTCGCACATTAATCAAATTGATAAGTTCACAACAATCGAACATCGACATTATTATTTTAAACAAAAAAAGCAAGTCATTTAATTTTCGTCTGTTTTCTAATGTTTGGATGTTTAAATAATCATTTAAGTATGAGTAATTTATGTATTCAATCGGTATACTTAATTTAAAATTGATAAAACGCAAAAATTTATGCTGAACTCTTTCGATGTCCTTAACATGAACCCTGTAATGCGGTGACCATATAACTGAGTTATACTCGAGTTGACTTCGCACTAGGGCAATATACAATGTTTTCATTATGTTTATAGACTCAAAATCCCGTATCGTTCGCAGCAAAAATCCCAAGGTTCTCATGCTCTTATTTGTAATGTTTTGTATATGTTTAATAAAACTCAGTTTTTCGTCAAAAAGAATACCTAAGTCTGTCATCTCTGTAACTTTTTCTAAAGGTGAAGAATTTATTTTATACGTGAAAACGATGGGATTCCTGTTGCGGCAGAATGTCATAATTTTGCATTTTTGAATATTAAGAAATAAATTATTTTTTTTACACCAATTATACAAATTATTAATATTTGATTGCAGAGTTTCACAATGATTAATGTCCGATATTTTTTTAAATATTTTAATATCGTCCGCAAAAAGCAAAACTTCGACATCATGGAAACAGGATGTAATGTCATTTACGAACATTAGAAAAAGAACAGGCCCTAGGTGACTGCCTTGTGGAAGACCACTAGAGGCAGAAAAACAGTCTGATTTTACATTTTTGATTTTTACATATAGATACCTGTCAGATAGATAGGCTCGAAACCAATCAAGGATAGCTCCACGAAAACCCAAACCATACAGCTTACTTAGTAATATTTTGTGAGAGACTTTGTCAAACGCCTTAGTAAAATCGGTGTATATACTATCAACTTGATTTGTTACTTAAACATAAATAATATAGAACAAAACAAACAAACAAACCATCACGCCGTTTCCCCGTAAGGGTAGGCAGAGAGGATAGAACGCCACAACACTCTATCTTTGCATACAGATCTCGCTTCCTCTACATTCATACATCTTCTCATGCACGCGCGCCGATTATTCCGACTTTTGACATGTCCATTTTTTTATATTTTTTTTTTATAGTCTTTATTCAATAAAATATACATATTATTACAATATTAATACATTATAAAGAAAACAAAGTATTAAGATATATTTTGTCCCGATAAACTATTCAATAATAGTTTGTCATCGGGTGCTCAGACATTAGTTTTAATTAATAATCAAATAAGAAGAGTACAGACATAATACTATTAGTATAATATATAATAAAAAACAAATATAAAGCAATGAAATACATAAAAATATAAATAATCTTAGGAATCTTTGCTGGATCCATCCTATCAACATGGTCTCTCCAGAATCATCTTCTCTGCCTACATCATCTCACAATGTCCCCTATATTGCACGTTCGGGGAATCTCTTTATTAGGTATCCTATCTCCGAGGGTTCTACCTACGATATGTCGCAACGTTTTCCTTTCTGAAGTTATAGTTAGTTTACTTTCTTTTCGCGACCTGGGTATGTTCTTTTTACGACAATGTTCTTTCGATATTGCCTGCCAGTTCTTCTGCCCTCCTCGCAACTGTAACGCCTGACAAAACATACTTATTTTGGGAAAATGTTGCATTTGCGAAGTGCATAATACTTCTGCTGTAGCCTCCATACATTATTTTATGAATTCGCCGTCAGTAAATGGTTTTGACTTACGTCCTATTTTCTCTGAAATCATGAAGCTTACTTGTAGGTACAGTGTGCCTTTGCAATGTAGGTATCAAACCAAATTGTTTTATGGCAACATTAATATGAATTGCGCACATTTGTGTAAGTACTTAACTATTTTGTTTTAATTTCTTAACATATGTATATTATACTTAGATCAATAAATTTTATTTTGGAAGGTTATTGCCGGGCCGCTAAGGAAGCCACCACGGGTCGCGGGTTGAAGACCTTTGATTTACGTATCTAAATATTTTTTTTAAATAAAAGAAGTAGGTACCTAACTAAAATAAATATTTTCTTCATTTTCCATTCACAATTTTGTCAGGCAGATAATGTAAGCATTTATTTTCTGGTAAACCCAGTGTTACTTTATCTTATTTTATTCAACATTTAACCTTTCATATGATATTTCCGAATGGGTTTTCCCCCTAATCTTTAATTCTCAAAGATTGTACGGGGCAAAAATGTTATAAATTATGCTTACGCAATATAGAAATGTTTTTTTCCTTCTGGATTGTGTAAAGATCAAGTACTTTGACTGTTCAAGATGCGTTTTTTCTCATTATTCTTTTTATTCTGCATCTTTACAATTTGTTTTGTGATTAGTGACTCTAAAGCTGTAAAATCATCTACACTCAATATAATTAAATTTCCTGACTTATTTTGCCAGGAAGGACAGCAGCGTATCGGAAATAGCTGCAGAACTGTGGTGAAAAACAGTTTTTCCAAGAATTGATACTGATGATTTCCCTGAGTTGAATTTACTATAAATTTCCTTTATTTTGACAACCCGCCTCATAGAAAATATAAATAACTACTGGACTCTGATGCTAAGAATTTGTTGAAATTTTTGCTGCCTATGGACTACCTTCATTCACGAGCTATTCGAACAAGTGTTTTTGTATCCATTGTCAAATGCGCAGCCACACCCATCTTGTTTTGGTAAAATTGTATTAATTATAATATGCTAATTTACAGAGAATTCACCTACCTTGTTTTATTTTGTTATTGGCTACAGCTGTATTCATTAAAAGATTAATATCTTTTTTTAAAAATGTGTTCATTTATTTTCATTGATATTGTTCGTTGCCCTCCATAGCTGTGACATCATCTGCTTACTAAATTTATATTAGTTTTTTACGTGGTATATAAATAAACAGTCTTGGTTCTTTTTCTTTATATCTTCATCTCAGCATCTATGGTGAATTAGGGCCTTACATTTATGCACCAGTTGCGGTACATTCCAGCCTCGCCAGATCTACAGAAACCCAGTCAAATTAGATCGAGTTTTCCTTTTTTAAAATTGTTGAAACCTTGGGAGAAAACTATGTGATGGCTAAAAAAAGCTTGCCAACTTTTTCCAAGTGATTCTGAAGTAAATTATTGTACACATTTCACCTTTTTAATTTAATTTTATTATATCTTTTCAGGAATCCAACACAGACCCCACTTATGAACTGTGAAAACCGTAGTTACTATCATATTTTAAAATTAATATTACACAATATATAATATGAAACATACGGTTAATTCTAAAAAAAAGGTTTGGTTCTCAGAGTGATACTTCTCTAGAGAAGCCCTTTAGATCTATTGCATAGAAAAAAATGCTCTCCTAGTTCTTGTATGTTCAATAGACTATTTTGCAAATTGTACAAAAGACATTTTATTTGTTTTTAAAGTCGAATAAGTAAAATTAGTGAGTGGAGATTGGCGCTCAGAAAACGCTGAAAATACTATTTATTATTGGAAAAAATAATAATTTCTTAGCTATATGAACACGTAATAAGATAATATTGGCATTCATAACTCATTTTTTTAAAAATAGTCTTGAACATACAAGAACTAGGGCAGCGAAAAGCGTTCCATGTTTTTGGTTTGGTTTTTAGCATAACAAACGGGTAATGGACGGTTTCGGTTTGCGCTGGCAATTCTTGACCCGAGTACCTAGGGTCCATTGTGTTGCTGTAAGCTGTAGCTAACTTCGTCGTCAATAATAGTAGAATAGTTTTTGTACGTGCAGGTGACTCTACAAGCCATAGGCGTGATATTAAGGTTTGGATTGATATAAAATTGAGCCAATGTCTCGTATAATTTTGAATAAAAAAATAATGTTGTACAGAAGATGGGCCTTTTTATGGTGCGAGCCCATATGTTAGATGATCCATTAGGCCTAGAGACTTATATAGACTGAAATATGGTCCTGTGCTTTTTCAATAGATTTCCATCTTTTTCTTATGAAGAATGCATACAATTTAAAATAAGAAAATCCCAACTTGCTACTCACAATTTATTGCAAATTTTACAGTCACATTCATAAAATACATCTTACATGACCTACTTATATCTACGTACTAAGTACTGTTTGATAAAAATTAAATCATAAAATGAAAATTACAATAATTAATTGTTAAATTGCCTTATGCTTAATATGTACAAAGTTGATTGCAATACGTTCTGATAAAAAAAAATCAATACCTACTTAAAAAATTGCCAGTAAAATTTGAATAAAAGGGTGAAAAACTTTAAACCAACAATGATAGATAAAATACATTTATATTTGTAAAAAATATCATAAAACGCAATGTTTCACGTTGGTCTGACATTGAATATGTGTTGCACACATTTGAACAATTTTTTGACAAAACACGCATCTTCTTTCAATTCAAATTCACTTTAAATAGGCACATTGCTAATAAGTCACAATGGTTCATAGCTAAGATGACCAGATTAAAAACATATTTATATTATCTCACAACTTGCTGATTTGTTTTAATAATTACTGAATACATTATACAAAGTGGTACATAATTAGGCAAAAAGCCGAATTGTACAGCATATAATATGAAGTCCCCAGTGTCTCGACGCACATAAAACTGCTCAGGTTGAGATGGGCTGGACACGTACAAAGAATGCCTGATGCACGAGATACTAAGAGAGTCATGACTGGACATCCGGGGGGTAAAAGAAGGATTGGAAGACCTAAACTGAGGTGGAGGATGAGGTAAAAAAAGATGCAGCGCAGCTTCTACAAGTTACAAATTAGAAAATAGCTGCTGAGGACAGGCGCAGTTGGAGGCAAAAGTTGAAGGAGACCAAGGCTCGATTTGGGCTGTAGCTCTATCGAAAAAGAAGAATAGTATTGTGGTTTTTCTTCGAGTGTTGATAACTGATATTTTGTTTTATTCTGTTACATTTTGAGATTTAATATATTATTTGATAAATTGCACCATTTTGCAATCCAGATGGAAGATACAGTCCATTCAAATCTTTAATAAAACATTGCTTGTGTGTGCGTGACGGAAAGTTTTCAAAGAAAATATTCTAGAAATTTGTGCATCAACTTACTAAACATCCGAGTGCACTGTACCTGCTTATCTATTAACAAGTATTTTAAAAATCAAATTTACTTGATAATGTTCTATATTCTACATTCAATTTTGATTTCAATTTCTGCCGACAAGCCGGTTTCGCAGTTTAGTCGGTTTCATTATTTTTCCTTTTTTATTTTCTGTTCATATTTATCTTCTTAAATAAATAAAATACCTTTTTCTCTAACATTTGCATGAATTTCACAGCTCTATAATTTTTGCTTGGATTTTGAAAATTGAATATTTCTTGTATCTCATATTATAAGATTTGGTAAGAGGCGATTTTAATTTTACGATTTAAAGACAGAATGATCTATCAAAAAGTTTGGCACTATTTTTTTACTTCCATTTTCACAGCTATAAAAAAGAGCCTGTGTTTATATAAAAAAGTGTAAAGCTTACTTGTTATCGTATAATTTAAGTTCCATATAAAACACAGTTGAGGAGATTCCTATTAAATATTGTCATTCTTTTTCCAACAATGACGTATAATAAAATAGGCACGTTACTAAGGTGAAAAAATGGCATTTCAATTCATGGGAAATTACCTTCCATGCTCTCATTCTCTAATGGACTTTCATCATGGTCACATGTGATGCTACACAGAAATATGCCATCGTATGTGGTAAAAAAAGCTTTAATTGTACAGCAACGGTGAAAACAGAACAGATATATAGTTTAATTCGTAAATAAAATCCAGTTTATAGAATAAGTAAATAATAAGTTATATTTTTTAACACATTTTGACAGCTGCCATCGTATGTCATTTCTATGATAACGAGGTGCACAGAAATAAATATCAACTGAGGAAATATGTACATCTCTTTCTTATGAGCCTGCCACACACTCGACGAGTGGCATGGGAAGTAGCGAGGAAAGGAGGCAGAGACGTAGTGTGGCAAAATTACTCGTCATGCCGCACATCATGCTCCTCGTCGTGCCTACCGCTCCCTATTTTGTCAGTTTTTTGAGCGCGAGTCAAAGGACCGGCAATATGAGCGCGAGTTGGTGGCCACATAATCGCGTGGTCGCAGTACGCATCGAGTGCTCGCACAAGACGCACGCGTCATTTTTTTAATTATGTATATTTCTTTGTATGATATTTTCGAAATTTAAAAAAATTATTTTTTTGGTTGTTTTACTTACAATATACATAAGAGGTGAAACAAAGTATTAAAAAAATAAAGGACAATTACATTGTAATGAAATACATATTAACAGTAAAAATAGTAATCAAAAAAACCCACAAAGGCATGGCCTGTTCGTGGGTAGACAAGAAATGTTTATTTATTTTAGCTCCTATAATAAATAGACAGGTATAATGTTTTTGTGTAATATAAGAAAGAGAAAAGAAAATATTCTGTAAAAGATTACAAGGTACTTTTTTATTTTATAGTAATTAAAAAAGGAAATAAAAAAATAATAAAAATATTCCATTATTCCATATTAAAATACATTGATATAAATAGCTGTACTAAAAATGCATAGCGCGCACACTGTCACAGTTTCATTGTCCATTGTATAGAAAGACAAATGACAAGTGCGGATCGTCGCGATTAATTGTGCGAGTAGAGCAGTGTGTGGGCGGAGAGGGCAACATCGGGCGAGAAGACAGCAGCGCGAGAAGCATGAGCATGAGCAGCGCACGGAGCATAGTGTGGCGGGGCTATTATATTAATGAATCACGTGTATTGTGATAAAGCACTGCATTTTTTAAATAAATTGTTGAGGGCCATGCGATATCTTAAATGTAGCCAGTATACGAGTAACGTGTCTAATTCTCATAAGTCAGTGGGTTCTAAGCCCTCGAAATATATAATTAGTTTATTAGAATAGATTACAATCGCCATATAAGTTGTTTTTACTTTGGTCAAGGAACACAATGTGATCCTCAAATTCTCCATTTATCAAATCCATCAAACAATTCATACTGTTTGGAGAGTATTTGGTTTGGAATACCAATATTTCTTAACTTAATATCAAATGCATTATAATTTTTTCTTGACTACAATCGGCTTGTTTCTGATAATCTGATTGCTCGGGGGTCTTCTGGAGCGAATGCAGAGTTGTCGTGACCGACAGCCTCCATTTTGTTGACCTTGTCTGGAGTCGGCTTCGGACCATCCATCAGGAACATTGTGAACAAGAAGATTATAGAACCTGAAAGGAGAGAAATATTATTTAGTTAAATATTTAAACGGCCAAAAAAGGCTGAAGGATTTTGTAAGATGTTGGAGATGACAAAAGTAATGATGTTGATGTTCGATGCGTATTTATTACATGGTGATAACTGAATCAAACTGGATGATAAGACTAGGCGAACACTGAACTGAATTGAACTATGTTATCATGCCCTGTTATCATTTTATAAGTCATGTTCTTTTGTTTTGCACGTCTCTATAGCGGGGATGAAGTTAATGTACTCCGGAGTTTTGTACTGGATTTGTCACCTGATTTTGTTATTTAGAGTAAATGACCTGTGTGTAAATAAGTTGATCTTGCACAAAACAATGTATTGTATTACACAAAAGATGCTAAGTTTCTTTCTTCAGTCAACGTTCTTGATTTCTGGTAAAATAATTTGGCGCTTGTGGGCTTGTATTACAAAGTTTATGTTTATAAGAAAAAAAAGATGCAACTATAGTGTACTTAAATGATTATTCTGCATTTAGGAAGATTAAGAATACAGTTTGGTGCGTACTAACAGAACCAGAACCCCTGACTGTGTTAGACTAAATGGCTATTCTAAAATAAAAATCATAAGAAAGAAAATCGACTGGAGATAAGTCTGCGTCGTTGTGTAGAGGTTAGGGTGTTTGCCTACTATTGTTGAGGTCTTGAAATATTGGTTTTAATGGTGGTTCTACCCTGCAATATTTCATTCTTTTCTTCGAACAGAGTTAAGAAAATAATGAAATATTGTCTTTAACAAGTCTTTTATGTAGGTAATTTTATATGTAAGTCACGCCTGTTCCGGGGAAACTAAAAGATACTTGACTCCGATGGTACAGAAACGTTAACATATGGAATTACCATCAAGTGGTTAGACTTGCGCTGGATATCTCCACTCAAGTGAGAGCTCGAGGTCGTCCACAAGCCACCTGGTGGACCAATATTGAAAGAGACTTGAGGAATGAGCAACTGACCGGTGAGATGACACAAGATGGAAAGAATTGGAGATTGCGTACCAAAAGAGTAAACCCCAGATGAACGGGGAAGAGACAAGAAAGAAGATGAATCAGTATGTAAGCGTGGAACGTCGAAGAGAAAGCTCTCTGTTCTAAGTTTTTTTTCTGATGGGAGTTTCCTTGCTAAGCAATAAATTCATACAAGGCTAATATTTTCTTATGCAGGTATGTTCCTTCTAACACTGTTTTGACTACTGTATGAGTATCATGTGGAAGGTTTGGCTGTGCACTTCTCCGCATGTTTGCTTGATGAATAGGAAACTACAGAAAACACATGTATATATTTACTGTACAACTTATATTTGCTTATAAAGATATGTTCCTTGTAACTGCTCTAACTATCATGTGAGGATCTGGCGGAAGATTCGACTGTGTGGTGATGTTGTGGTGAAATGGACTTCTCCCCATATTTGCTTAATTAATAGTAAACCACAGCTTAATATAATATATGCCAAGGGAATGAATGATTTGTTTGTTTTTGACATTGAAGAATAGTTGCTTAACTTACTGATGCCGTAGAAACCGGCGTAGAAGATCATGAGTGACTCCCTGTAGCCGATGGCCTTGGAGACAGGTTCTACGACGATAGGAAGGTTCCCTCCGATGTTGTTCATGACGAAGAGGAATATACCGACTGTTGTAGAGCGCACTCCCAGTGGAACGATCTCTACCAAGATGGCGAACACTATTCCGAACCACATCTCCGCTGTTTAAAAAAAAAACCAACTATTTAAGACTCTATTAAAATTGTGTAAATTATTTTACTATTTTATGATTTGACCTATTAACTCATGTCAATTATTTAATTTTTTTATGATTTTTCCTACTAACTTATGTCAATAATTTTATTTATGAGTTATTTTACCCATGAATTCGCGAAGATTATTTTCCTTATAGAATATCTAACCTATGAACTCATGCAAATTATTTCACTAATAATCAATGATTTTACATTAATACGTAAAATAAGAGTGCGTCAATTCTCACGTAAATTTTTTTTTACTCATCTTATCGTTTAGATTTTAGATCTATATAGATATAGATATCATATAGATTTTATTTCTAGCAAGTTGGAACACGAATACAAAAACAAAGTCATAAATTTGTTTAAAATAACTGAAATAAAAATAGAAAAACTTTTGTGGTGTGGTCATAAATTCAAATAGAGATAAATATTTTTTTTTGCGTAATTGAGTAATTTATAAGGCTTAATACGGTAGCTTTAATAATAATTAAAAATGTTTAACATGTAAATAAATAATAAACATCAAATTGGATTGTTACAAACAAATTTTAGTTCGTAGAGGGAGAGATATTATTTGATAAGATATATTTATCTTTCAAGAGAGGAGTAGAATTGAGACACTTACCGAAGAAGTATGAAATGGCCAAGGTGATCATAGCCCATAGGGGCCCAAAGGCAACGGACCCAAAAGCGGGTAAAGTTGAGATCAGCTGAGAAATGGCCAAAACTGCTACTCGAGAGCGAATTCCTAATTTAGCCACAAATCTGTAAAAGAGACAAAACATTGATGTATTAACAAATCAAATCACAAAAACAATTAGGTATGTCTTGACAAAGCGCGTGACAAAAACATTTATGTCTTAACAAAGCAAGTGACAAAAACATTTGTCTTAACAAAGCAAGTGACAAAAATATTTATGTCTTAACAACCAAGTGACGAAAACATTTATGTCTTAACAGAGCAAGTGACAAAAACATTTATGCCTTAACAAAGCAAGTGATAAAAACATTTTCGTCTTAACAAAGCAAGTTATAAAAACATTTATGTCTTAATTCTTTACAAGCGGTAGTAAAAAAATAAATCCCTTGCGCGCGGTGATGTAACATCGTGTCACCTTAAGCAAAAGACTAAATATTCTAAAGTTCAGACATTTGAAAGAAAAACATGGAAACTTACTGTTTAGAATTTCCTTTTCCATAATTTATAAAAATGAACTTATAATTTAGGCCGGTTATAGAAACAAAAAAAACACAAATTCACCGTGTTCTTACACGTGTAAGTCCCACCACTGTCAATGACCGACTGAATCTGGTTTACACAAACACCGGCCACAGAACAGCGTCTCTCTTTCCTGTCATGAGTTTTATCTTCATGCTCTCTCTTATACAGATTTATTGCTGTATTGGCGTCACATTAATTCTTCGCATGGCAAAGATAAATATTTTGTAGCATTAAAATCCTATATACCTACCTATATAATTGAGGGTATTAGAAGCGAACTTAGAAATCTCCATTGAAGGAGTTACTGAGATATTTGTGGAAAACTTTGAAAAAATAATTGTGAAATTTCTAATTAAGCTTCACTAACTCAATGGAGAATGCTTATAGTCCTTAAAATGTATCATGATTAGAATGACAGTTGTCAGAAAAAGTGACGACATAACTTTGTAGTAACGTCAAAGGAGTTATTTATATTGACACACGAAAATCATCTGTATCTGGGCGTGTTAATTATTTTTTTTAATACAATGCTTGAAACATAAATCAACATTAATATTTAAAATCAGCTTCAAAACTAAAATAAACCTAATTATTAACGACGTTCTTACAAGGTTACATCATTTTTCAAAAACGTTAGAGATGGGACAAATTGATCAATGTAAATTAATCATTTGATGTTGTTCATGAAAAAAGTATAAATGTCTCATTTTTTTGGTGAATAACTGTGTTAAACACATTATAATAGTAAAATAAAATAAATAGAACAACTTTGTTTTTAACCACAATTTTTTTGTATAAATAAATAGATCAACTTTGTTTTTAACCACTAATTAAAATTAGTGGTTAAAAACAAAGTTGTTCTATTTATTTTATTATAATGAATAACCACAAAGTTAGTGCTTCAAATATAAAGTTTACATTATAATAGCCTTGTTTTTGCGTTTTTTATATAAATTTTCGGAAACAGAGTTTCATGATTGCATGAAATGACTGATAAAATCGATTTTATCAGTGATCAGTAATTTCCCATCCCTAATGAAATTAGTTTGACAGCTGTCAAGCTATATTTTAAGGACGATAGTTTGCGGTGTTAAGTAATATAATTGAAATCTGTTTTTGTAAGATTTAGAGGCGGTTTTAAATTAAATTATTGTTATCAAAAACATTTTTTACTTTGTGGTATGACATTTTACACTTATTTGTTTATAAATTTTGTATAAACCACTTAATTTTTTTAATTACACTTCGACCGGTTTCGAAGTTACTACCTCATCGTCAGGAATTTAATTAACTTATAATTACACGCGTTGCCATTTATATAATAAAATATTGTATGAAAGAGACAAATTACGGTTTTAAATTACGCTATTATTTAGGTAGGTAGATTTTTATGTATAGTTTATTTTGGCATCAATAACAAATTTTCCGTTTTTGGTGGAGATTTCTAAGTTTGCATCTGATACCCCCAACAATTGTGCAATAATAAAATTGCGTATTGAATAAATAAAAAATATATTCATCTATTTCATTTCTCATCGTCTACATATGTTATCTTTACATATATAATTATTCCGTACGTGTGATGTCACTGAACTCCTCTTAAACAGCTTAATCGATTTACGTGCGGTTTTCAGCGAATCATAGATTTTTGCGCTGCGCGTGTTCGAAAATATTAGAATTTCCAATCGAATTTGTAAAAAAAAAAGTTTGAAGCATAAATCTTTTTTTCATTGACCCACCAGAGTTACATTTGATGTGAATGCATATACAAAAAACGGAAGAATGTCGTTTTTTGTACATAAAAAATACTGTTTTTGAATGTTCACAAATAACATTCGCTTTTTGTGGATCCCTATCAGATTCTTTCCTTAAATTCCTTATAATTTCTACCCATTTATTTCTTTTTACTGGATTTTTGGTGATACTAAAATAATATTAACTGACATTCAGTACATTTTTGAAAATCGTATTCCTACATAACATGCACCCCTGTTGGTGAGAAGAGCAGAGTTTGACATTTGCAAAAAGAATTCTATATTTGAACATGAATTATTTGATGTTTTGAAATTAAATCATACAAAAATACCTAGGTACCTACTAAATAAAATTAATCATTTTTAGCAGTCAATAAGCCAACATTCAGGCAGGATAATGTCTGTCAGGTCCGCTGTATTTAATATAATTAAAATTATTGTCTTCGGTGTAAACATTTTTTTTTGTGTGTGCATGGGTGTCTACACTAATATACAAATAAATAGACAATATATTTTGTGCATACTGTTTGTTTACCCAATAAAATAAATCAATAATTCATAGAGGAATATTCACTTTCGAGTACCTACGTAGTACCTAATAACTCGAAAACACCGATTTTTTTGTTGTGTCTCTTCAGAAATACAAGTTAGATGTAGCTAGTTTAGGAAAAACGTGTCTATTCAGCAAACCTCAGTGGTTTAGTGTGTTTCATTCCAGTTCTTGCAAAAAACGTTTCCCATTTTTTGCATGTTTTGATAATGACTTGCGTAATTATTGATCTGATTCGATTCGCAGTGTATTGTTAATTTGAATAAATTTAAAACAAATGCAAAAAGTCTTTTATAATACATATTCCAATGTCGTAGGTAAATATGTTTTTACAAACCCAATTTTAATCGCAGATTATTTAAGCCAGCAACAACGAAAAAAGCGGATTAAGAATGTCGATTAAATTCATTGTTTCTTTGTTAAAACTGCCGACATTGCTAACATGAACATTGTATTTTATTAACATACTAGCTGACTCGACAGACGTTGTCCTGCCCGAACGTTGGCTTGCCTCGGGAAAATACTTTTTTGATAAGTAGGTACCTAGGTACCAGGGGCGAACCGTGTATAGAAGCGATTATGCACAGCTTACCATTATATTTGACTAACCATAATAATGTTTTATTGTAACTTTATTTACAGAAAAACAAATAAATAATTACCATTTATTTTTAATCATTTCCACCGTTCGTATTTTTATCCTAATATAAATATAAATATTAATAAAGCGCGTCAGCGCCTGCAGTGAGCCAAGAAACTAGCCGAATATTCCTTCTTATTTTTTCATACAAATAAGTATACTATATTTTGAATGTACTAACCCCAGTGCGGGTTTTTTCTCCTAGATTAAACTTGCAGATTACACAAATTATAAGATTCTAGATTTGGAAAACAGTATTTAAAACATTATTTCTTAATGGCTATTTTTCTTTGAGATGGTACTTTTGACATAAGACCATAATAACTTTCATGCGTCATTTTGCAGGACATATAGCGCTCCACGCAGCCGTTTTTAGCACTATTAATTACTAGAACAATGCGGCCAGTAGACATTTCAATTGAATACCTAATATCGACTGAATTCATAGTGGTTTTTTTTTATTTTTTATGAATTATATATTAAAGTAATGGATAGTATAATATAACGAAGTTACATCGTTTGAGTTGATTTCATGGATGAAAGTTGTTGTATCACACAGAATCACAGAAAAATATCAATTTATAGTATATATTACTTGCATTATATTATGTACCTCCTATGTAGGTACAAATATATATTATACTTTTTATAGCTTACCTGTAAATAAAATCACCATTCGCCACTGCTAGGTACTTGTTTATGGTTGAATTTCAAAAGATAAAATAAATATTTTTTCAAATATAGCATTCTTTTTGCAAACGTCAAACTCCGGTCGTCTCACCAACAAAGGGGTGTACTTATGTAGGAATACGATTTTTAAAAATGTATTGAAATTAATATTATTTTAGTGTTACCAAAAATCCAATAAAAAGAAATAAATGGGTAGAAATTATAAGAAAAGAATCTGATTGCGATCCACAAAAAACAAATGATGTTTGTAAACATTCAAAAACAAACTTTTTTGATACACAAAAAAACAACATATTTCCATTTTTTTGCAAATGCATTCTCCTTAAATGCAACCCTGGTAGATCGATGAATAAAACATTTATGCTCCTAACTTCTTTTTAAATATTCGATTAAAGATTTTAATATCTACGAACACGCACAGCGCAAAGATCTATATTTCTCTGAAAACCGCAGGTAAATCGGTTAAGCCGTTTAGGAGGAGTACGGTGACATCACACGTACAGATGAATTATATATAAAGAAGATACGGCAAAATTGACTTCTATAAAACTTATAATATGAACATATTTGGTTTAATATTTTTTTATTTATTTATTAACGGACATTTTTTTTTCAAGCCAATCAACAGGCTTAAGTAAGCCCCAATAGATTGGCATCAATGAGTAATACTTAATGTAAACATTCTTAAAATCTATTTAAATTAACAAAGTGTAATATTATCAAAAGGTATGAATATAGCATAATCTAGGTGGAAATGGCAAGTGTGACATCGCGAGTCAGGAGAGACAACACCGCTTGCTTCTTAAATGCCGGCCCTTGCTTTAGGAACACATCGAGATAAGTGAGATTTGTTCACTGTTCTGAGGATCCTTGGCAGAGGGGAACAAATCCGATCCGACTCTAGTTATGTTTATACCTCAATGTAAATTTGAGGTAATATTATTTTTAATTTTAATTAAAATCTAGTAAAATAAATAAATGACTCGAAATTATTAGGAATTTCAAGAAAGTATCAAATTGGGATACATAAAAATCGAATGTTGATTGACAACATTTGAATACAAACTTTTTATCGTTGACGTAAAAAATGATAATATTATTTACCTGATTGCATGAAAAATCATTAGCTCAAAGTCGGGAGATACTAACGGGAGTCTGGGAGAAGTACTAGAAACTTCGCTGTTCACGCGTGTGACGCGTAAAATTGTCTCTCTCGCTCCCGGATACACCTGTATTATCTGGGAGCAGCCTCCGAGTCAAACACACTAGTCTGGAATTCTAGTTCTGTTTCACACACACACACACACCCATAGCTGTATTCTTCATCCGTCTGGACACAGGCATGGACATGGCAGTAAGTATTTAAAATTCTTACTTATCAGACACGATGCCTCCCACTACGACGCCGATAGAGCCTACGCCCACAGTCACAGCAAACAGCCACCAGCCGAGATCCACGTCGGGGAAGTAATCTCTGTAGTACAGATCGGCATTGTAAGCGAAGCACATTCCGCCTAGAAGAAAAGTCTAAATATATATAAAATGTAAAATATATATTTAACAAGAATTTCAATAGTCTAGATCATAGAATTAAGAATAGTCCAGAAGCCTCATACGCGCATTAAACAGAAGGCCACCAAACTACTCTTAAACGAATAGTTTTACGTTTTGACCCATTAGTTTCTTTGTAGACGTTGTTCATTCGTTCGTACGCAACTCCCGATTTGAATTCAACTATGCCGTTTTGTGTCATTTTAAAGTGTAGAAATGTGCTGGTATCAAAAGGAAATATGATAAGATCACGTTTTATGTGTAAGTAGCAAATGCACTACTAATTTTTTTATCATTTTTCCACCTGTCAGATTGTCAAAGAAAACAAAATGGACATTTTGTTAGTGTTGCCAGGGTTGAGCATTTTTTTAGGATACTTTTTATTGATTAGAGTATTGGTTCTTTGCTCATCTATTACGAGAACTAACAAAAATTGGACCTTTCGGATTTAACAACGACGTGGTGGAAATTTGACCAACATTGTTTTTAAAACATCAAATATTATTAAACATGACAAAAATATTAGTTTAATACAAAATAAAATTTGTTTTATTTTTTAAGTTGAAAGTTCATTAATTCAATTACTCTTATTAAATGACCCTTTACTTATATGCTCTGTTGTGTCATTCACTGTTTCCGTGTGTACAATAAAAGTATAGAGAGTCTTTCAAATTGCTTTTTAAAAAATATCTTACATTTGTGGTTATATTTTTCGCGATCTGGCAACATGACGCGGCGACTTCAAGCATGCGCGCGGCGAAATTGGGACGAAGTGGGGGGATTTTTGGACACAGTCCGATGTATTCAAATAAGATTCCACACTACTTCTGGACTATGCTTAATTATAGAATTAGGGTTTAGATATTTATACTTTATTTCTTGTCATCCTGTTTGTTGGATTCATAATACATTGATCGATAACTAAATCATTTCACCTGAAATAGTGCGACGACTGTCAGCGTTTTATATTGAATACAATACAATATAATAAGAGCGATGTCCTACAGTACATTTACGCCAAAGAGACATGAACAAAGGAACGTGGCCTATAAAGAGACCACAGGGTGTGGCAACGCCCAGTCAGCCCAGCCAGTCTAAAGACTCAGCTCAACGCAGTCACTCAGTTCCAACAAATAGTTCAGGTGCAGTCAGTTCATCTTCTCATCGCCGTAACACTCGCGTGACATAATTCATTATTTGTATTCGCCATGTAATAAATACGCATTAAACAGCAACCTCGTGTCTTCTGTCAACCTCTAACTGGGGTAGAATCTCCATCAATCCTCATGCCTGTACTGTAGGAACACATCGCTTTTTGCGCCATCGCATATAAACATTTAACCTGTGCAGTTAAAAAACAAACATTAGGATGGACATTCAAATAAAAAAATTCCTGGTACGGTTCATACTACAATTTAGAACGCTATCTTTCTTGTACTCGGGTATATAATTTAACATAATTCAATCTGAGGTTAAAAGTGTAAAATTACCGCAATGCCTGATGGACGCAGCGATACATAGCAGCACGATTCTCGGCTGCATGAGTACTTTCCATATGGACACCTCCGCCTTGGGGGCATCGGCTTGCGAGGCCTGCAGGGCCTGCACCCCGTGGGCGCCCGGCGCCCCCGCCCCCGCGTGCGCGCTCTCCTCCCCTATGGCCAGGCGCGGGGGTTCCCGCAGTGTGAAGTACGTCAGGGCTGCTAGGATGAGGCCCACGACACCGGCCCCGAAGTAGGAGACTCGCCAGCTCTGGAAGAGAGAATGAGAAGATGACTAAAATGTGAAACTAATTATTCATACATGTCGTTTTTATCATTTTTTATTGAAAAATTAAATTTTTACGTTTATTTTCCATGGAAATATTACAAAACATGGTTTGCGGAAATTTTAAACTATATTAATTGTAACAAATACCATAACGATAAAATTAAGGTCATTTTCACAAAATGGTGTGCAAAACAAAAAATAAGATACGTTATTTTTTGTCGCGTAGGCCTATGTATTCTATGATTAAGAATAGTCCAGAAACCATACGCACATCAAACAGAAGGCGACTCAACTACTCATAAATATGTAGGTTAACGCTTTGACCCATTAGTTTCTTTGTAGACGTCGCTCAGTACGCAACTCCTGATTTGAATTCAACTATGCCGTGTTGTGTCCTTTTAAAGTGTAGAAATAATGCTAGGATCTTAAAGAAACTGCTAGGATCTTAAAGAAACAGGATGCAATAAATGTGTACCTATATAACAAATGTATTACTTAAAAATTGAATTATTTTTCCATCTGTCAGATTGTCGTAGAAACAAATGAATATTTCGTTAGTGTTGCCAGGGTAGTATTTTTTTTACCCTACTTTGCTCATCTAATGAGAGAATTAATAAAAAATGGATCTCGGATTAAACAATTCTGTGGTGGACATTTGACCGACATAATCTTCAAAACATCAAATATCATTTAACATGATATAGAAATATCCGTTTTATGTAAAATAAATTTTGTTTTACATTTTCAGTTTAAAGTTCATTAATTCAATTACTCTTATTTAATAACCCTTTACTTGTCTACTCTGTTGTGTCAATCGATATTTCCGCGTGCACAATAAATTGTACAGAAATTAACAGATTGCTTTTTGTGCTATGATTTTTTTTCCCACGAATGCGCTCGCCGAAAGTAGGGTAGTGTAGGGGAATTATTGGACACAGTTCAATGTATTCAAATATGATTCTACGCTCCTTCTAGACTATTCTCAATTCTATGCACGTAGGTTATTCAACTCTTGTAGAATGCCAGTACTTCTGTATGGGTGGAAATACACCTGATGCTTCTTACCAAAACTCAAAAAACGAAACTGAGTTTTGAGAGCTGGTACTCGAAGGGAATATTATTACCAACATTGAAGTCTTAAAACGGAAGCAGTAGCCTCCAATAACGAATGTCTTGAAGGTGTGACGGTGGGCCTGGCTTGATCATGTGCTGCGGAAGCCTCAGGAGAGCCAGAACCCAAGTTTCCTCTTCTTCACACCTGCGGTCGTCGATGACGATCTCGGGATTGCCGTGGCAGGAGGCGAGAGTGGTGGATAACGATAGGGTCTTCTGGAGGCGTCTGGTGATTTTTCACGTTTTCCAGTGTTCACGCTTTTTCTCATAATTATCCTTAGGAATGTTCCACCTAAGTATCTTTAAAAGCTGATACTACGTACTACTTTTTTTTGTATTATTACAAAAGCTTAGAGTCTAGCGCAGTTTTTAAAGTTACTCAGAAGTTAAGAAATTGGAGAAAAAAAAGAACTTGGAGGCAACTGGTGATGTCCAATGTCCATATGCTCCACTTAGAAGCGGTGCGGGAAAAGAATAGGAAAAGAAGAAAATGCTAATTAAATAACTAATTTTTCACTTACCAAACCCCAAGCGTTTATTTCAGGAACGTATCTTCCAACGGGGAAAGCAATACCATATCCTCCATAGATACCCCAGTTGAAGATGGACAAGACTAGCGCTCTCTTGTTGGCGGGGAAGATGTCTGACAATATTCCGGTCGCCAAGGGGTTGCATCCGGACTCCCTAAAATACCCAAATAATTCATAATCTTATTTCAATAAACATAAAACTACTAGTGGAGATTCGTAAATTAAAAATGAGCGTTGTAAAAGTTGGATTCATCGTTCCATTAATACATATTGACGCGCCGTGAGCCCTTTAAAATAATGACACTTAACTGATGCCCAAACGCTCAGTGAGTCGTTCTTTAACTGCCAGCTGGGCGTGTCGTGAGCTTGACTGAAAATGCCTGCTTGTGTCGTGAACGCGTGTAAAAACCGTTTGGTCAAACTATGTAAAAATAATGCGGTAACCTTTCAGATTAAGTGTTTGTTTATAAGTGATTGACAAACCTTAAAATAATTAATATTCAAATTAATATAAGTATTATTTATTTTATGTCAAACTACGCCTGGCGGCACAATAGCGAAGCTCTTACTGGCAGAGATGCATTGTAGGAATACGTTTTTGAAAATATAATAATATGACATAATATTATTTTTGCGTTCCCCAAAATCTTTAAAATTTGATGAAAAAATCAGATTGAGATCCATTAAAAACGTTTGTAAAGAATTACATTTGGATGACTCTCGGTTAATAACTACCGCGGCTAAAAATAGACAAATTTTAATACTAATGTTAATATTTAACTATTATTTATCATTTTATATTTACCCGGCAGCCATGATCATACGAAGGACTACAAGATGCCAGTACTCCTCTACTAATCCCATGAGGATGATAGCAATGGAGAAAACGAGTGTGCATACTGACAGTACTTTCACGCGATTATATCTGAAACACAATCAAAACGCCTGTTATTTAGGTTCACAATTGAATAGAACATTAAAAAAAATGTATTCATTAACACAGTTACATAATATGATACACGTTTTTTTTTCTATTATAATAAACTAAGTATATATTATTATATATTTAGTTATCTTATAACTGTAACTTTACAAAAAGAGACTAGCTCTTGTGCTTGAATTAAGACTAATACTATTACAGCTATTTAGTTGTTTGAAGTTATATAATTTCGAATACACACGAGAATTTTTTTTTTTACTAAACAAAGATAAAAACAGAATATAGTACTACAGTAATACTAATTAATATAGAATGCTGTTTTTACTCGGGTTCCATTTTGTTTTTACCTTAAATTTATTTAGTTGTTTAATTGTGTGAAATTTAGAAATTTTTATATTATTTTAGTGTCCGAATGACATTCATCTCAAATTAATTTATTTTTTCTTCTTTGTAAATTTGTATAATAGAATTTATTTTGTAAATAGTGTCTAATTCTAATTCTATGTACCACCTAGATTAAGCAGAACGTCTACAATATTTTATTGTCAAAATTCTCGAACGGTAGTTCAATATAACTCACCTATTGTTAGATTACAGAATACCGGGAATGAATATGCATCACATTTTGATATATTTAGTTTATCTCTGCCTAACTTAAAAATAAAGTGACCAACATATTTTTATCAAAAAGAGCAAATCATCTTCAGAAGATTGGGTTGGAATAGTTATAATTTGATTGATTAATGTATTTTGTTATTGTATAATTTCTTTAAAATATATATGTATTTCAAGTAATGAATAATGTGTACAGTACGAGTATATTAATATTTCATACTCGATTTTTTTTAATATTTTTATTTTTAAGCACTCTTTATACCACATATATGTAAATGGCAGAAATGCCGTATATAAATAAATAAATAAATAATGTGAGAACTTTAGATAATATATTTATTTTTGAGGGTTTCTTCAATTTTTTTCATTTTCTTTAAAAGTAATTTGATATTTAATCTTTGTACTATTTTAAAATTGTTTAATATGTTGGTATATCGTCGCTTTAGTTCGTTTTTCTCCAACATACCATTTTGAACAAAATTAAGTAAAGTGTAGGCACTGGAGTTCTGAGAAAGCCTTTATTTATAAAATTAAAATGATAAAAATATTTGAACAAAAATGTTTAAGGGGTTTTTTAACGAATTTTTTCTATGCCTATTCGTTAAAAAAAACTTTAAAGCTCTATTTCTGCAGATTTGCGTTTTGGTCTGTTGGACAAAAACGAACTGAAGCGACGATATGCACCACCATGTCCAAATGTTTGTACACCGAATTGGTTTAGCCAGATGAATCTCACCCACATGATAATGGTTTTAGCTTTTTTACTTCACAAAAGTCATCAGATGAAAGAGTTTAGGAAACGTGGAAGTTAAATAAAGGCAAAATGATGAATGTTAAACAGTGTGTAAAGTGGCCACTTAAATCAGCCAACGACAGGTTATAAGCCATGTAAATGCCTGGACTTCCATATTCCCTTCTCAAAAATGTTTTCCCTCTCTGTTGAAATAAATTTAAATATGAACAACTCCCTAGGGAAGAAATTCAGCCAGTCTGCAAGCATTTGGACATACTCAAACATTGTTAACTTACTATCTTAATCAGATCCCTTTGATTGCGTTTCTTCTCCGGTGGGAAACGAATTCCTACGCAGATGCGGGGCGAGAAATATCGAGGGCGAAGCCCTAGGGCTTCAACAATATAGTGGACTGTATTTTAAATTTAATATAAATAAATGAATATCATTCTATGCGGTATGCAGTGTTAATCAGTCACATCCCCAACAAATGAAATGAATCAGGAATGGAAGCCACTAACCTGCTTCGTTCTTAATGGAATTGCTTGAGTCCGATGGTTTCTTGAGAGCGGCACCAGCACTAGAGCCAACACCAATCTGATGCTCAACACTGGTGGTTGGTGGAAACAATGAGATTGATGCGGCACACGTTCAACGAAATAAACGCGAGATTCACTACCCGAAGTCTCAATGTGGCGGATGATCAAAGGGTACTGGCGGTGGGAAGTGTAAGGATGTGGGTAAAAGGATGTTGAGTTGTGACAGTAAACATTGTTAACAATGCATACCCACATAATTCGCAACCAATCTCTGTTACAATACATTAAATCTTAATTATTCCTGAGGGAGTGAAATCCAGCCTGTCTAAACATTTGGACATACTCAAAACGTTATTGATTAAAATTTGAACTTACTTATCAGCAACTACGCCCAGAATAACTCCAACAATAGTAAAGACAGCCATGTAAGCCGGCCCTGCCAGAATTTGGTAATCTATACCCAGTCCATTGTAATTCCATTCACAGTACCGTGTGCCATTGAATTCGAAGCTTTCACACCTGAAAAAGACATTATAGCAATCCAATTATGCACTTATTTTTCGATCAACATGGCTGCCATTCTGGACGGTATAGCGCGCATATAGAACGCTTTGTTATTGCTATTTAGTACGTAAAACGCGCTAAAAGAACGTTCAAAAAGTCAGTGGAAAAGTGGCCAAGTATAGAATGTCACTGGTTGCGCCACATGTACCATAAAAGCATACAACTTGAGACAGTTTTTAACTTCAACTGACTATATCTTTTTATATATTTAATATTACGCTTTCAAATTTTAACACAAATTTGAGTCTATGTGTCAGGTTACAGAAGCATACCACATGCGTGAACATATTAATATCCTTCATTCTTCTGTTGTTGTCCTAAATAAATAAATAAATTAAATAAAAATTAAATAAAATAAATTGGTAAATTGTTACCTGCAAATTGTTGCAAACATGAGACACAATAAGAAAGTCGTAGTTTACCATGTAGCATTTTACTGCTTTAACCATGAGACAAAAAAAATATATTAGGTTTCCACGAATAATATTGTAAATATGTGCATGAGCACAGTTAGAGAAATTTTCAGCTTTAAAAGCATAATATAATTTGAAATGCTTACGTCATCAAATAAAAAAAAACGATCAAAAACAAAATTAAACCTCTTTCAAAAATCGTAAAAAAAAAAAATTAAAACTCAAAATTGAGACTAGAGCAATAAACTAATATTAAAATACATGCACCATCTTCACAGTCTGTACTTTTCTGTAATAAAATAACTACTGAAACGTACCTATTTATAAAATAATAGAGTTTTCTTAACGTAACGTATTTAACATAAAACTTTCAGAAGCGATTTGAGACAATTTGAGACTTAGCAATTTAACTTAAAAAAAAAAAGATTCATTTCTGCTAATTTTTAGTTCCACTCTACCAGGCGCGTGCTGTGACTTTTATCAGTAAGGATGCTGACAAAGAATAATCATGTTCTTAATTTTCGTAGGTTCATTCACAATTATTTAATACGCTATATAAGTTGTTCATTAGAAGAATAATAATTAATAGTTGACAATGAATCAATTGTCAGAAAACACCTAAAACAAGACCCGAGACAATCGTTCTTAAATTGGGCCAAGTGTCAATAATGCGCTACTTCAAACATTATGATAAACGTTATTGGAGTCGTTTTTTCTTTGAACTATACAATTTGGATGCTTCTTGTCTCTCCGAGTCTCGAAAGAGAAATCTAAATCCTTATGAACCTAAAGCGCATGCGCGAAAATTTGTAACTAGACGCAACTCGACAAGCAGCATCCCGCGTATACAACAAATACTATCAAGAACAAGATACCTAGATATTCAGTACGTACGTTGATATAGGAAATACGCATAACAGGTAGTTGGGTATGTATACTAAAGATATTGTTTGAATCGCGTGCACATTCGTTCTCAGTTGAAATTTTAGGAATACATAATTATTTGAAGGTTTTATTTCGTTTTATAATATATTTTTTGTAAAATTCACGTTATTTATACACCGCATCCACAGAATCTATGGACAGAACGCGCCTGCACTCTACCAACCTGGAAGTGTCAAACATGGCGTTGACTTGTTTACGGAAAAGTGCCTCACGAGATCGTATTATTAAATCGATTAAAATCAATCCATTTTTTTAAACCAATAATAGAGTTTCGAGGCATGTGTAATTTAGAAATATATTTGAATTAAAAATCGATGTTAATTTCTCAATAAATACTACTTACTTTATCTAAATTTCCTCTTGACAGCAATTGTACGTTCACAAGCAAAAACTTTGGAAGGACACTGCCAGTGCTGCCTGAGTAGCAATGACACCACATGTAATATTATGTGCCGCGGAAGTTACGTCTCAAATTATATTCAAGTCTCATGTTTTATGTATTAACGGTACTCTATTTCTAAAGATGATACTCGTATATCACATCTGTTGTCATGTCATATTGAATTTGTTATTTTTGGAAAAAGAAAAATAGGCATATCCCTAATAGCATTTACTGTTGGTGATCAGAAGGCCTAACGTGACCCCACGTCACGCGTCGGTCGGTAAAACAGCAAATTAAATGGACCAAGATTTGACACAAGAATTATCGTATAAGATCTTAATTTTAATATGTTTATGCTTACACTTCACTCGAATTAGCGTCATCACACTGCGTAGGAACTTGAGTCGTGTAAAAGAGCTCTGATGCATTAAACTGGCAGGCAATATCTCCATATTTTAGGTCCACAGCCGTCACTTTCGAAGTAGTCCCTAGAAAAATAATGACAAAAACATATTTGAAGCAATTGATTCACTAAATGCGATCCCTCAGGCGAATGTACGGAAAAACAATGTATGATAGGTGCCCTAATGTCGAAATTAGAGCAGAATGCAAGGCTGAGTTAAGCATTATCGACAAAATTAAGAAAGGTCTTTTGCGATGGTTCGGTCATGTGGAGCGAATGAATGATGAAAGAACGGCTAAAAAGATTTATGATGCGAATGTGTCTGGTTGTAGAAGTCGAGGAAGGCCGAGAAAGACATGGCATGATCAAGTACAACAAATTCTTGAAAGTGGTCATGTGAAAAGTCGGAATAATCGACGTGCGTGCATGAGAAGATGTATGAATGTGAAGGGAGCAAAGGAAGTGTGCCAGGACAGAGTGGTGTGGCGTTCTATCCTCTCTGCCTACCCCTCCGGGGAAATGGCGTGATGGTTAGTTAGTTAGATTCACTAAAATATTATCATAATTTGAACACTTATTTGTTTATACATTTGTATAAACCACTTTAATTTTTTTAATTACACTTCGACCGGTTTCGATGTTACTACCTCATCGTCTAATTTAAGGGAATTTAGGGAAGGGATGAAGGAAATTTCGGAAGGGAATTTATAAATTAAATTGTTTAAATTGCCCAAATTTCAATATTGTAAAAACTCCACGTAAATTTAAAGTTGGAATCAAAGAACATATAAGTTGTCTGAGTAATAATAATTTTTCACAATTCGCTAATCATCTTATATCCGAAAACCATGAATTTAATCAAGAAACTGGTGTAGAAATTTTGCATGTCAATAAAAATGGTTTTCGTTTAGATAATTTAGAACGATTAGAAATTAATAAAGCCATTATTCAAAAACTTCAAATAAAAAATAATCAGTTAAATTCAACTTCGAGTCCTCTTTTGAAACTATTCCCGTTATGATTTATTTTATCTTCTTTCTCTCTTTTTCTTTCAATTTTCTGTCTCTTTCATACAATATTTTATTATAGAAATAGCAACGCGTGTAATTATAAGTTAGTTAAATTCTTGACGATTAGGTAGTAACCTCGTACCGGTCGAGGTGTAATTAAAAAAAATAAAGTGGTTTATACAAATTTATAAACAAATAAGTGAAAAATGTTTTTGATAACAATAATACATAATTTGAATATTAGATGTTTGCAACCTATACAACCTTATTGTATTTTCGAAATCAATATAGATAGATATTCTGAAGAAATGTTTTCAACATAAATGTAAAAAAGAAATTTGATACAAATACGTTGCTAGAAAAACGCGACACGTTTGGCCTTGTTAGTTGTGAAGTAAAGATTCGTGAAATAAATTTTAATGGTCAGGAACAAATAAACACGAATCGTGACGTATTCGGGGCGTGGCCAATGGAATTACCGTTTTTGCGGAATTCAAAATTACAAATTTAAAAGTATTTTTTATGTTACTAATGATTAGCAAAAAAAAATTTTTTACTCATAGTATTTCATACACTTTTATTACTTTAAAAAAAAAAGTGATATTTTTCAAAAATGTTTTGAGTATGTCCAAATGCTTGCAGAATCGCTGGATTTTCTCCCTAAGGAGTTGTTCATATTTAAATTTGTTGGAACAGAGGAGGAAAACGTTTTTGAGAAGTGTGTAAAGTGGCCACTTAAACCAGCTAATGACAGGCCATAAGCCCTGTAAATGTCTAGACTACCATATTCCCTTCTCAAAAACGTTTTCCCTCTCTGTTGCAACAAATTTTAATATGAACAACTCCTTAGGGAGAATATCCAGCCAGTCTGCAAGCATTTCAAGCATTTGGACATACTCAAAACATTGTTGAATTAACTACCTGGTATGAGAAAAAGTATGAAAAAGTGGAAAATTGTTTTCAGGCGTTGCCTAGTAGGTGAATTGGTTCAGCCGGATGAATCTCACCCACATGATAAAGGTTTCAGCTCTTACTTCACAAGAGTCAACAGATGGAAGAGTTAAGGAAATTTGTATGTTCAAACATAGGCAGAATGGTGAATGTTACACAGTGTGTCAAGTGGCCACTTAAACGTATTTAAATCAGTTGCCCCGTAATGTCAACACGACAAGTTCATTTTTTTCGCTCAAAAATCATTGCCCAAAAAAAAATATGTTCAAAACTCATTTATTTATCGTAGCTGCTCCAAATTTTATTTAATTTATCCCCATTTAGATATTCTTAATACAAAATTTTGCGACTTAAAAAAAAACTTTTTAAACACTGTAAAATGAAACATTTGTCAGTGTGTAATAAGTTTATGTTCCTTTAAATATTTGTATTTTATTATGATATCAAAATTTTGAATTGGTCAACTATATTATGAAAATCCCTCTCCTCCACTCCTCCACTCTATTTCCTCATCCCTTAACCTTCTTACGAGCTCTCTTTTTCTCTCGTCTTATATAATATATTATTTTTCTCTTTGATGTGTAACATGTTTTCTCATTACATTTGTGAAAAACTTTAACTGGATGTATGTACTTAAAATGGAAAGACCATATCAGTGAGCTAGTTAAACGAATTAGAAAATGTATTTACATATTTATTAGATTAAGGAATATTTTAAAAATCAATAATTTAAAAATAGCTTATTACTCAATTGTACAATCTTTGTTGCAATATGGTATTGTAGGATGGGGTGGTGCATATCCCAATATATTCAACCTTCTTAAAATAGTACAAAGATTAATTATTAAAGTAATTTTAAAGAAACCCTCAACATTCAACACGGAAAGTCTACATAAAATATTTAAGGTTCATACAGTAGACACTCTTTATAAAATAAATTATATTACACAAATATATAAAATAGAAAAAACAAAAGAATTTGAAATGAATAAGTCACTCAGATACCAACATAATATTAAAATTCCTAAGTTCCATACAAGTCATGGTCAAAATAGCTTTGTCTTTGAAGGTGTAAAAAATTATAATAATCTTCCTAATGAACTAAAAACTATTGATAATAATGTATCAATGAATACATTTAAAGTTAATCTAAAGAAATTTTTTGAACTCGGGTAAAAACAACATTAAATTTTGATTAGTTTGAATGTATTATTGTTTTCATGTACTCGTATTTAAAATTATATAAACTCTTATAAATAAACAACTAAAACAGTGTACGTCACTCTCCAAGCACAAGAGTAAGTCTCTTTTTTTGGAGAGTTACAGTGATAACATTTACTAGATGTGTAAAAGTAGATAAGTTTAGAATTTTACAAAAACTTGTACTTTTTATGAAATTTATGAATAAAAAAAATGTACTATTTTTTATATTCTTATATAACAACTGTTATTTTTCCTAAACAAAAAAAAACAGCTAATGACAGGTCATAAGCCCTGTAAATGCCTAGACTACCTATTCCCTTCTCAAAACCGTGATATTTCTCTATAATGCGTTTGGAAACGCACACGATAACAAACAAGATTTTGTAGTACAATAAACGATTAGTTTTTTTCTGTATGTATTTATATTTTTGACATGTTTAGAACACAATTTATTAGACGTACTCGTATCAGCCTAATGATGCTAGTAATTGGAATATGAATGAACTTATAAAAAATATCCAACAGTAAACGAAACGATCCGCCTTATCGTTTACCGCTTTTTTCCATTCATTGACCGCGTTTGTCTAATTAGGTAATTTTAACTTTGATTGAGTGACCCAATCAAGATGAAGCAAGTAACCTTGCCCGTAAACTTGAAATCATTATTGCCAGTCATTATTTAGAAATATTCTTGCTGTGTACGGATAGATCAGCGACTCAGTTATAACCAGGGCGCGCCTTACCGGTTTTATATAAACTGTTACAGAAATTAACAATCAAACAAACCATCAAGCCAGAGAGAATAGAACGCCATATCACAATATCTTTGCATACAGACTTCGCTTCTTCTTCATTCATACATCTAAAATTCAGGGGCGAACCGTGTATGGAAGCGATTATGCGCAGCTTACCATTATATTTGACTAACCATAATAATGTTTTACAGAAACTTTATTTACAGAAAAACAAATAAATAATTAACATTTATTTTAAATCATTTCCACCGATTGTATTTTTATCCTAATATAAATATAAATTTTAATAAAGCGCGCCCAGCGCCTGCGGTGAGCCAAGAAACTAGCCGATTATTCCAGCTTAGTTTTTCATACAAATAAGTATACAATGTTTTGAATGTATTAACCCCAGCGCGGGTTTTTTCTCTTAGATTAAACTTGCAGATTACACAAATTATTTGAAGATTCTTGATTTGGAAAACAGTATTTCAAACATTGTTTCTTAAGGACTATTTTTCTTTGATATGGTACTTTTGACATAAGACCATAATTACATTCATGCCTCATATTGCAGGACATATGGCGCTCCACGCGGCCGTTTTTAGCACTATGAATTACTAGAACAATTCGGCCAGTTAAAATTTAAATTGAATACCTAATATCGACTGAATTCATAGTGGTATTTTTTAATGAATTATGTTTTAAAGTAATGGATAATATATCGAAATAATATAATATATCTCGAAGTTAAAACGTTTGAGTTGATTTCATGGATGGGAGTTGTTGTATGACACAGAACCACAGAAAAATATCAATTTATAGTATATATTACTTACATTATATTATGTACCTACTATGTAGGTACAATTATGTAATATTTTTTATAGCTTACCTGTAAATAAAATCACCATTCGCCTCTGCTAAAATTATATAAACTCTTATAAATAAACAACTACAACAGTGTAAGTCACTCTCCAAGCACAAGAGTTAAATTCTTTTTTGGAGAGTTACAGTGATAACATTTACTAGATGTGTAAAAGTAGATATGTATAGAATTGAAAAAAAACATATATGTACCTTTTATGAAATTAATAATAAAAAATAAAAAACAAAATCTTCTCATGCACGCACGCCGATTATTTCTAGTCTTGACATGTCCATCTTAAGTACAAATTATCAAAATGGACTTGATCGTGCCATGTCTTTCTCGGTTTTCCTCGTTTTCTGCATCCATCAACATTCGCATCTTAGATCCTTTTAGCCGTTCTTTCGTTCTCCATTTGCTCTACATGTCCAAACCAACACAGCACCCCTTTCTTGATTCTGCCGATAATGCATGTCTCAGCCTTACACAGTTCACGGATCTCCACATTTGTGCACTTATCATACATAGTTTTACCACACGTCCGCCTGACAGATCGCACTTCGATATCATTAAGCCTAATTTCATCCCTGTTTTTCCATACTTCGCTCCCATATATCAGAGTTGGGACCGGGACTCCAATGTGAATTTCTAATTTTACCTCGCAAATCAACCTTGGCAAATATTATTTTATAGCGAGATATAATCAAAACTGTTTAACATTTAATTTATAATAAATTATATTACAATAATGAATTTTACTATAGTAGAACTCCAACTATCTGAATCGATTAAAACCAGACCCCATTCGGATAGTCAAAAATTCGGATGATTGGTTTTTTACCGAAAAAGGCGTCTATTTGGAGAGATTAAGCGTAGTTACAATTGTTGTAAATTAGTACAGTATGCACGTACCGTACTGTAAATGAAAGTCATTGCTTGCTGAAAGCGATTAGGATATTTGGAGTTCAGATAATTGAAGTTCTACTCTAACTACTTAAATACTTCTACTTCGAAAAAATATTATAAATAAAAAAATAAACCGTTATTATTTTTACATGCAACCGGTTTACCTTTTGTGTTATATTTTTTCCGTGAATTTTGCACGCCCTTGTTGGAGCGATGTCAGTTTTTTCTACTGTTTTTTTCTGTGGATTTGCAAAACGTCATGTCGTTTGACAGTACACGGATGTGCAAAAATAGCAATACAACGTTCTCGCTTCATCGGACCCGAGGAAGTGATTCAGGCGCTACACAAGGAGAGGTCATTTCTGGTCACGGTCAAAGAAACAACACTTAAGAGAAACTGTACGTAAATACTATGTCTACTCAATTTTTATTCACTGACGCGCCGCATAATATAAACAGGTTTTAACATAACATAACAGAGTCTCATCTTGCTGGAGGGTGTGATTCTATAAAATGCTGCGAATGCCCAGTTGCATTCCACCGCCAATACTACTGACTAGTCCAACTCGTAGGCGTCCACGTCACGAACTCCGGGCAATGGAATCACACTCATAACGGTGTGATCACAGCAAATAACGCGAAGATGAAAGGCGAGTTTCTGGCGCCTCCAAACCAGAACTATCCAGCTAAGGGAAGGTAACCCCGACAGAAAAATCCACCAGAGAAGGCAACGGGAAACCACTCTGGTCATCTTTTCCCAGGAATCACTATGGCAATCCAATAAGCAGTTTTCCTAGCTGTGGAATACAAGAGTAACGCAGGACCGAGATGCTTTCGCTGTAGTGATTGCCAACGTCGGGGGACCTGGCAAGGCGCCGCAAGAAGAAGAACATATCATATTCTTCTTGAGAAGCTAAAAGCTGTGGGGATTGCTGGTGGTTTTTTAAGCATGTATCTGATCAAGTTCTTTGTGTTAAAATTAAAGGAATGGTATCTTCTTTATTTATTGCCAATAGCGGTGTTGCACAGGGATCTCATTTGGGCCCTATATATATTTATTTTATTCATTAACAATATTGTTAATATATTCCACGATGTCAAAATACTCCTATTCACTGCTGATCTCGAGATATTCATATTTACTAAAACTTATTTCGATTGTTGGATTGTTCAAAGAAATTTGGATAAACTTGAGGCCTGGTGCACCAGAAATGCTCTCTTTCTTAACGTAGATAAGCGTCATGTAATGCGGTTTTTTTAAAATAAAAAATCCATTCGTTTTTCAATATAGCATGGGTATCATCTTTGATGATAAATTAACTTTTGTTCCCCATATGAATGAGATGGTAAATAGAGCCACAAAAACCCTAGGCTTTGTTATCAGAACAACAAGAGAGTTTACGTCTGTTGATGCATTAAACATATTGTACATGACCCTAGTGAGAAGCCAGTTAGAATATGGGTCCTCATTATGTTACCCATACAAACAGTGTGGAGAAGGTCCAATACAAGTTTTTAAGATTTATAAATTTCAAATTAAACATTCCAATTGAAGAGCTTAACTATAAATGTTTGATGAAGCAGTTAAAATTAATATGTATTAGTGATTAGTGATAGAAGGGAAATTTCACATTTAATGCTGCTTTTCAAGTTATTATATAATGTTCTGATAGTACAGAACTTTTGAATTGTGTGAATTTTTATGTGAGACAGCGTAGGACGAGACAAAATACTACCTTTTCTGATAATTTACATAGTTCAAACTATGCTAAATACTCACCTATTCCACGGCTCCACGTGTTAGCAAACAAACATGGAAACCAAGATTTATTTCATTTATCTTTGTACAAATTAAAATCATTACTTAATTATAAACATGTACTAAGTTTTATACTTGTTTTTACTGTTTATACTATGATACATCGCTTCTGTTACTTGAATAATTTTGGATTGAAACTCTTTAGTCGGCCTCGTGGTGTAATGGTCAGCGCGTTTGCCTACCATGCAAGAGGTCTCGTTTTTTTTTTTTTTTTTTTACAATAAACATAAAAGGTAAAACAGAGTATTAAAAAAATAAATCATAATTACATAGCTATGAAAGGCATATTAATAGTAAACATAGTAAACAAAAACATCCCACAAAGGCATGGCCTGTTCGCGAGTTTACAAGAAAATGTTGATGAATTTTTGCTCCTATAATAAATAATGGACAGTTCTTCATATTTTCAGTTTTCTTATTTAACATAAGAAAGAAAAAATAAAATATTATGTACAAATCATATGATTATTCGATTCCCGAGATAGTTAATTTATTAGATGTTTATTTAAAAGGGTGTTTTTACACTTAAAATATTTCATAGTCCCTGGACTGGTACCTGGAGCGTGAGACTGATCATCTTACCTTCATGTAACAAAAATGATCAAGATACACTGTGATTGGTGGCCTCCGTGGTGTAGTGGTCAAGACGCTTGACTCACGCACGGAAGGTTCCGGGTTCGATTCCCGGTGAGAACACAAACATCTAAAAGTGTGAATTTTCTCAAGCCTGGTTGTTCTGTAATGTAATTCACCACTGTAATTGGGCCTCCTGGCCTGTTGTGAAAAAAAAATTTAAAAAAATGAATCCAGTGCTCTTCCCTTTCCGCACCTAATGGTGATGATGATGATGACTTTATTTATTGTTAATTTGCTGCATACCTATGTTATATTTTCTTGTTTAATTTTCCTTTGTTATTTTATTTTATTTTCTGCTGATTTTATGTATCTATATTTTCATCACTTGTTTACAGGTGTTTTTGTATTTTTGTTCTTATGATTATTTTTTTATTTAATTTATTTTTTACTAGAAAAAATATTCCCACAGTGTAGGGCTAACGCCGATGGTAATAATACGCCATCGGCTTATAGAGTCACCCATACGGACAAAAACCATTATGTGATTGTCAACGACAAAGTTAGCTACAGTTTACAGCAATATAACGGGCCGCGTTTTCTCCGTTACACGTTTGTTGTTAAATTAAAAAGCAAACAAACAATTTAGAACGTTTTTGTTCTATGCAAAAGAGCTAAAAGACTTCTCTTTAGCGGGAGCGAATAATTACTCTTTCCAATTTAAAAATTGGAAAATTGTTTTCAGGCGTTGCCTAGAATGTGAAATAATTCGGTCAGATGAATCCCTTCATAAAAATAAAGATTTCAGCTCTTGACTTCACTAAAATCAACAAATGGAAGAATTGAAGAAATACGGATGTTCAAACATAGGCAAAATGGTGAATGTTACACAGCGTGTAAAGTGGCCACTTAAACCAGCCAATGACAGGTCATAAGCCCTGTAAATGCCTAGACTTCCATATTCCCTTATTTAAGGTATTCTCCATCCCTGTTGTAATTTATTGATCTTAATGACTCCCGAGGGGGTGAAATCCAATCTTTTGTCTATAATTATTTGGACAAACTCAAATATTGTAATAAAACCAACTGGTTCAAGAAGAAGTTTGAAAATTGGAAAATTGTGTTCAGGCGTTGCCTAGTATGTGAAATAATTCAGTCAGATGAATCTCTTCACACCAATAAAGGTTTCAGCTCTTTAACTTTACTCAAATCAACAAATGGAAGAATAGAAGAAATACGGATGTTTAAACATAGGCAAAATGGTGAATTATTTATTTATTTATTTTATTAGGTAAACAAACAGTATGTACACAAATATTGCCAATTTCTTTGTATATTAGTGTAAGAAACTCATGCACACACCAAAAAAAATGGTTTACACTTAATACAATAATTTAAATTATGTTCAATATGATAAATGTAAAAGAAACGAAATGAAAAAATATACAAATAATAATTAAGTTAAATGTCTGCTTCTCTCAAAATTTCTATAATTTTTGACCTAAATTTACATACATTGTCACAAAAAATATCAGCCTCGGTAAATATATTGTTATATTGGTCGCATATTCTAGGTATTGTAGATTGTTTAAAATAGTTTGTTGGCGCGTTTTTAGTGTAAAACAGAAAATTTTGTCTACAGTGTGTAAAGTAGCCACTTAAACCAGCCGATGACAGGTCATAAGCCCCATAAATGTCTAGACTTTCATATTCCCTTTATTAAGGTATTCTTTATCACTGTTGTAATTTGTTAATTACTGTAAGGTTAAATGAGTGGTTTACAAACCTATGAGGTAATGTCCCAATTCTCCGAGAATGTATCCGATGGATACGATGGCGAGGACATACGAGGAGTAATACGAGCGAAGCTTCTCCTTTAGTTTACTTGTCAAACCGACTGCCATGGTGCTGGACAACGAGGATACTGCCTCAGATCTGTGGACAAAAAAAACATTATTTTATTAAATTTCAGATGAATGGGCAATTATATTTTTTTATTAGCTAATAAATTAATCTAAAAAATCACAAGCCGATCGGTACTATTCTTATTAAAATATGTTAAAAAATAAGGGAGATATAAAGGATTAAGTTCTAGTAATTTGAATGGTGACAAAACAAACAATTCATGACGTCATCGCGTATGACGTCTTTGGATGTTTTGTGACGTCATCAGATTTTTTTTCATCAATGTATAGATTTTATAGAGTATTTTAGATAGTATCCTTTTTCTATGTGTCGTTTGTTTACATTTATGGATTTATGCGTCCTGTCACTTATCAAACATTACGAGTTGTGATTTATAATTTGCATGGTAAATTGATAATTCAATTTATCATTATCATAATAAATTAATATTTAGAAGAGGTTGAAAACCATAAAATAATAAAAGAAATTCGAGATGTAAGGTGTAATTCGTTTTCACTTTCATCTGTCAGTTCCTGGAACTGGAGTGTGGAGTGGGTAAGGGGGGGGGTTTAAGATAATATGCATGGACAACTCTCCTTATATTTCTGTCTGTGGCCTGTGGCATTACCAATATTAAAATGAATGCATTACTCGTAAATTTCTGTGATAAAATTTATTACCAACTTACGAAACGATCGTTTTCGAAAGACCTTATTTTCTAAACGAAAATAATAAATGAAAATATTCATTATAAGGGCTTATATAAACACTAGGAGAATCTTTAAAAAATCCGAGTGATAATACCCTATTACAGGCAATATCGCGGGGTAATTCCTATAACCAGTACCCGTATTCCAATATCAAGTGATCATCAGTAGCGAACGGTGACTTTTTTGGTCGGTAAGTTATATTTTTTTCATATAAATGATAAAGTTAAGGCTTTATTTTCTATGGTTTTGTGTGAAAATAACTTCATCTCTCCGCTTCGCTTGGTGAGAACAGAATATGGAATACCTACTTTAAAAAATTAAAATAATTATAAGTAGTAATTCACCAATTAAACTTAAACAGCAATTAATACCTTTCCAAAATACGTAAGAATATTCTCCGTTATTTTAATACAGTACACGAGTGATTAACAATGCTTAAAGCAGTTAATGTATAAATATAAATATTCTTTTTTGCAAACGTCAAACTACGCCTAGCGGCACAATTGCGAATTCCTTATGTTCCAGTTATGCGCTGATGGGAATTCGTTTTTAAAATATAATAAACGTGAGTAACAATTGTCTTTTCTTTCCTAAAAATCGAATGAAAAGAAATAAATAGGTCAAATTATAAGGAATTCAAGGAAAGAACCTGATTAGGATCCACCAAAAACTGATTGTTAAAATAAAAATAAGTATCCTTCAATGTTTGGTGGTGACAGGTGCCGTGGCGCAGTTGATTAGACGGCCAACTGTAAAACTTGCGTCTCGGGTTCGATTCCCGCCAGTTGCAAGATAAAAATCCAAGAAAGATTTTTTCTCAATTGGTCTGGGTGTTGTGGTATACTTTTCATTACCTCCTTCCATATCCCCTCTATCCCACCTGCTGACAAGCCTTAAAATAGAGGCTTAGCGGGTTATTCCTTTAAAAAATATATATGCATGCTCGTTGAATGCGGCCCTGAGCTGGTATTCCGAACGCGTTTACAGCGCACTATAATGCGTATTTAGTACGTAAAAATGCGCTTTACCGCGCTATAATTTCGTTTAGAATACCAGCCTTGGTATAAACAAATAGTACTTATCTATGGGTACGCTTCTGTATATCTACTTATTAACATATTTTACCCTAAAGAGCGTGTCTATTTATGTCTGTCAATTCTTAAAATATATAGGAAAATCGTGGTATTCAGTTACACTCTCCTAAGAAATACATAGTTAGCTTGTGATATTTGAGGTATTTAAAACAAGGTCTTCAAATGTAGTGTATTGAGTTTTGTACTACTCTGAAAATTTCTCCAAAAAAAATTAATTAAAAATATTCTGAACACTTTCCTACCCCCTAGAGAGCGTTTAGATTCGCACTGCTGATCGAATATTTTGTCTTTTTAGGGTGCTTCCGTGTAGGATGGATTCATTACGATGTTTCAGATATCTTTGGGGAGCCGTTTTCAGGGTGAAAAGTTTAGGAAATGTTAGCACAAGTTGCGTCTGTTTTTTTCCAAACGAAGAGAAAAAGAAGACCCAACAAAAAATAACGATAAATTATTTTATAATCCACCGAATCTTCACCGTACACTGTGCAAATATCGTGAGCATTTTTATTTCCTCGACTAAACGCGACAGGAGGTGTCGAAAATGCTCACATTCGTCTATTTGATATTCCATTTTGAAGTCTTGAAATCAAATAAAATAATGAACACCACCCAAAAGAAAACCCTAAATCTTATAGAGCAAACTTTTTCTTACGGATAACGTATAATATTTTTAATTTTATTTTACTTATGGTATTTATTTTTTAATTTGGGAAAAAAACGAACAAAACTAGTGGTAACACCCATTCCATTACTATTTGGCAAGCGCACTAACATGCTGTTGACAGATTGCAATGTTTAAGGAGTAAACCGTATTTATGATAAATAAATTTTGATTAAACTTTAATAAGGGAGCTTGCATAGCTTTTAAACCGGTTGGTAACCAAATATATGAGGGTAAAAAAAGCAATCTTAGAAACCCCCATTAAAGGAGTTACTGAGATATTTGCGAAAAACTTTTAATAAAAGGATTGTGAGATTTCTAATTACTCTTCACTAACTCAATGGAGAATGCTAAGTTTGCGGTGTCAAGTAATATAATTAAAAGTTACTTTTGCAAGATTCAGAGACGGTTTTGAATAACGCTATTGTTTAGATAGGTAGGATTTTATGTTAAGTTTATTTTGGCATCAATAACTATTTTTCCGTTTTTGATGGAGATTTCTAAGTTTTCTTCTCTCTCATATATTAAGTGTTTAGAAAACAAGTAATACTACAACTACCATCACGTCATTTCTCCGTAGGGGTAGGCAGAGAGAATAGACCGTCACACACGTCTATCATGGCATATATTCCTAGCTTCTTCCACATTCATACATCTTGTCAAACATGCTCTTCGGTTCTGTCTGCTTTTGACATGACCAGAGTTAAGATTTTGGTTGATCTGATCATTCCACGTCTTCCTTGGTCATCCTCGTCTCACATTTCCACCATGGTATGGTCATTTTTGCCATATATGCTTGTTTTTTTTTTTTTTGCACCACAACAGACCAGGAGGCCCAATTACAGTGGTGAATTACATCACAAAACACCCAGGCTTGAGAAAAACAAAATTGTAATTTTTGTGTTCTCACCGGGAATCGAACCCGGAACCTTCCGTACGTGAGTCAAGCGTCTGCACCACTGCACTATGGAGGCCGCCTTTTACCATACTTTCGTCGTCAATTCTTCATTTCTTAATCTTATCAATAATACTTGACTCAGATTTACGCTCTCCCCTGATTTCATCATTCTTAAGTCTGTCATACATTTTATTTTTGAAAAACAAATATTTGCGTTCTTATGATTTACCCAAACATTTAATTTTGAGGGCCATTTTCAACGAGTTGTAAATAACTCACTATTAGATAATAGAATCGAGTTGGGGTAGAGTGGGATTTGAACCACGGACCTTTGGTCCGTGAGTCCGAGACACTAGCCACAGGACCTCAACCCGATTAAAATTTATCTCGCGCATATTTGTCTAAGAGATCGCATTTCAACAACGTTCAATCGGCTTTCATCCTTCATCTGCCAGTTCCACATATTTTTATATTTATTAAAACTTTTAAATTTATTTATTAGAAAAAATAATACATGCGATACATTCCAAAGAATTTTTACCTATCTTCAGTGAAGATATCTTCTTTTTCTTCTCCAGCTTTGTTCTCTTAACTGCTGGATAAAGGCCTTTTCCATGTGTCATCATTCCTTCCTATCACCCGGTTTTATCATCCAAGTTTTACCGCCTGTCGAGGCAAAATCATGGACCCTTAGAGTGCTTAGATATTATTGAATTTGTTCCTCCCTTAATGTATTTGATTCAAAACTTTATTTTTTAAAAATATTTTTATTAGAACTACTTTAATTAAATATGTATCACTATCCCGTTATTCTCCTGTCTCTATTCCTTACAGGCATTATAAGGGTAATATCTTCAACAAAATCAATCCTTTTTCCTATTTTCTCCTAATCTTTTATCCCAATCTTTTCTTATCCTTTTCATTCCTCCTTACGCTTTGGGAACGAAATCATAATTATTTAATTTAACTCTCTCGTATATTAAAAAAATATTTTTATAAACTCATACATATTTTAAATCTGTTCATGTCGACAAAAATTATGATATAGTGTTGAAAAACTTTATTTGGATTCATACATTAAATATATATATTTTCCATTGTTTTTCCAAATAAATAAAAACTTATGTATTTGTTTCATTAACTGAAATAGATGTTCATGTTAAATTTCTTACATGCTAGATTAAACTTGTGTAACATGCGTTGTCAATCATCTTCTTATTCTGTCGCCATGGTTGTGTCGTCTGCCATGTGATGTTAACGACCTTATCTCCCTTAGTCCTTGTTTTTTTTTCAATTTGTAACATCTTTAATCATCAATGCAGATTGATGATTAAAGATAAACCAACTTGTCCTTTTTTAAAATCATTTTTTTTTTTTTTTGTTTTTATATAAAAATGCCCATAATGATTAAATTTTTTGCACGATTTGTGTGCTTATTGTATGAAACCGCCATAAACTTTTTAAAATTCATTTTCGTTAACCTACTGTACATTATTTAAAATGTTTATTTCTACACTATTTATTTTTTGTATGGTAAAAGGCACTGCCGTATAAATAAATATTTATTATTTTTGTAACAGAGAAGGAAAACATTTATAATGAAGGAATATGGAAGTCTAGGCATTTACAGGGTTAATGACCTGTCGTTGGCTGGTTTAAGTGGCCACTTTACACACTGTGTAACATTCACCATTCTGCCTATGTTTAAACATCCACATTTCCTCAACTCTTTCATCTGTTGAATTTTGTGAAGTAAAACAGCTAAAACCTTTATCATGTAGGTGAGATTCATCCGGCTGAACCAATTCACCTACTAGGCAACGCCTGAAAACATTTTTCCAATTTTTATACTTCTTCTTTTACCAATGTTGAAATGTTACACAGTGTATAAAGTGACCACTTAAACCAGCTAACGACAGGTTGTAAGCCCTATAAATGCCTAAATTTCCATATTCCCTTATCATAAATGTTCTCTCTCTCTCTGTTTCAACAAATTTAGATCTAGATAACTCCCTAGGGAGGAAATCCAGCCAGTGTTCAAATATATTGACATACTTAAAACATTGTTGAAATAAATATTTATTTGTGTTTGAAAATAACAAAGATTATCGAAAAAAACGTCGGATATCGAACCCGAGACTTCTTGCACGGTAGACAGATGCGCTGACCGTTTCACCTCGATGCGGAAAAAAATAATAACAAATATTAAAAACGATAAATAATCAATTATCAAGTGGTATTTTTTATTCAAAAGATTTAATAATAATTTATGAATTACATTACATTTGCTTTACAGAATTTATTTCATAAGCTTATATCTTTGCATTTTTTGTTTTATATGCTTACTGTTTTTTCTTGTATACCTTTGTTATTATTGTTTTTTTTTTACTTTGCAAAACTTTTTAGGATATCCTTTCCAACTAATTTCACATATTTTTTCTGTATATTCTGTGTTTATTCTTTAGTATGTTAGCGTGCATTTTTTTTATAAATGCCTTTTGGGCGTTGATGAACAAAATAAATAAATAAATTACGTTAAAACTAATTTTGTTTAACATATTCATAGGTTTTACAAATATTTACCGTCGAAAAAAACCCGTTAGTTAAAAACGTATTGCATTTCAAGTTCAAGAGAAGTTTCAAGGTTTTAACTATATCAAGAGTTGCTGGAGAAACCCAGTTACTGGCCTTAAAGCTTAAAGTTATTTCTGTCGGCCCTTTTCTTGGAAGGCGATAAGGAAAGTCAACAAGTAACTATTGCACAAATTCAATAATAAGCAACAAGCCGGCACTTTTAGTAATAAATAATAAAATTATTAGTTTATGGCATTGTTGCTATTTTAATAAAGTTATTAGATTCATAAAAATGTTTATCTTGCCATACGAATATTATGCTATGTACACGATACAAATTTGTTTGTTTGTCAAATGTAGTCCTAAAAATCCTTTCACTGCGACTTGATTAAATTCAAGTAGTTAATAACCTTGAAATAAGCAGTGTTAATTGCAGAATTGCGGGATTACTATTTTGATGACTTATTTAAATGACGTCGGACTAACGGAACTTCCTAAAATAATGATAATAGTAACATAAATTGATGTTATTCATTTTTTATAAAACTAGCATGTAACAGTCGGCAATCACCGTTTCTGTTTCTGTTTTAGTTTAAGTTTTCGTTTTCGCTTTTGCTTTCATTTTTGTTTTTTGTTTGTTTTTGTTATTTTTTTTGTTTCTGTTTCTGTTTTTTGTTTGTTTTAGTTTATGTATTTGTTAAGGTTTTAGTTTTTGTTTACGCTTTCGCTTTCGTTTTCATGTTTGTTTTTGTTTATGTATGTTTTTGTTTTTGTTTGTTTCTGTTTTTTTTTTGTTTTTGTTTGTTTCTGTTTTTTTTTTGTTTTTGTTTGTGTTTACGTATTTCTTTTTGTTTTAGTTTTTGTTTTCACTTTCGCTTTCGTTTTTGTTTTCGTTTTTGTTTATGTTTCTTTTTGTTTTCGTTTTCATTTTGTTTTTGTTTTTATTTCTGTTTTTGTTTTTGTTTATGTATTTGTTTTTGTTTTAGTTTTTATTTTCGTTTTTGTTTTTGTTTTTTGGTTGTTTTTGTTTTTTGTTTGTTTTTTGTTTATTTTTGTTTTCTTTTTCATTTTTGTTTCTGTTTTTGTTTTTGTTTTTTTATTTGTATTCACGTATTTGTTTTTATTTTAGTTTTTGTTTTCACTTTCGCTTTGGTTTTTATTTCGTTTTTCTTTTCTTTTTTTTTTTTGCTTTTTTTTGTTTTCGCGTTTGTTTTTGTTTTTATTTTTATTTTTGTTTTTGTTTTTGTTTTTGTTTTTGTTTTTGTTTTTGTTTTTGTTTTTGTTTTTGTTTTTGTTTTTGTTTTTGTTTTTGTTTTTGTTTTTGTTTTTGTTTTTGTTTTTGTTTTTGTTTTTGTTTTTGTTTTTGTTTTTGTTTTTGTTTTTGTTTTTGTTTTTGTTTTTGTTTTTGTTTTTGTTTTTGTTTTTGTTTTTGTTTTTGTTTTTGTTTTTGTTTTTGTTTTTGTTTTTGTTTTTGTTTTTGTTTTTGTTTTTGTTTTTGTTTTTGTTTTTGTTTTTGTTTTTGTTTTTGTTTTTGTTTTTGTTTTTGTTTTTGTTTTTGTTTTTGTTTTTGTTTTTGTTTTTGTTTTTGTTTTTGTTTTTGTTTTTGTTTTTGTTTTTGTTTTTGTTTTTGTTTTTGTTTTCGTTTTTGTTTTTTGTATGTTTTTGTTTTTTGTTTATTTTTGTTTTCTTTTTAATTTTTGTTTCTGTTTTAGTTTTTTGTTTGTGTTCACGTATTTGTTTTTGTTTTCACTTTCGCTTTCGTTTTTGTTTTCGTTCTTTCGTTTTCGCACAAGGTAGGTAATTGCATTAATTGTTGTAGGGTTCGGTGGCAAAGAAAATAACGATAACGCATCCCGCGAACCAGACTAATTTCGAGCGTTCATCTGCCATCGGGCAAGTGGCGCGACCAACAACTATTTTTTATTTCGGAACTTTTGCATCAACCTATTATTTTTAAGCTGGTATTTTTCTACAGGCAGGTACAATCTAATGTAAATATATGTAGTCAGGTGTAGGTCGTTACTCGGTACCGAAGAATGCCAGTAGAATTTGTTGAAGTATTTTTTGTCTATTTAATTGGAATGTGATCCAATATATTATCGGTTGCCTTGAAATATCTCCACTAAGGAAATACCATGTCTTAAACACAATGTGCACGTTGTTACTTCTTACAAAGCTGTCTTATTACAAATATAATTATTATTAAGAGGTTTATTGGTTTGTTATAATGCATAGAAACATTATTTCTGTGTCTGGGCGGATAAAGAACCAGAATCCTGGACGGGAGTTTTCGACTCGATGGCTACTGTCAGGTTACGATTCTGAGAAAAGAAATCGAGCCGAAAAATGTTCGCCTCGAAAGATAGAGGTTGGGGCGTATGCCCTAGATGCTTGAGGTCCCTGGGCCGCGATGATGGGAAGCTAAGGACGTCATACCTTCATCATGACGGTATAGTTTAAGGTCAATTCCCTAGAGCGAAGATACACTCCCGACTCTCTACCTTTAAGTTTTGGGTAGGTACATCGAAATGTACCAAGGGGACGCGTACGTCACGGTGCTCATATCAACGCACTGAAGTGACATACATTCATAATGACGTCATAGTGAAAGAAAAATTCTCCCGAGCTGCTTTTGACTCATGACTTGTATGAAGCCTACCCTTACGGGGAAACGGCGTGATGATTTGTGTCGATCTGTAGCTCAATCACAAATAACGATCAACGTGCTTAAAACAAGCTAAATATTTGAGCGATCACAATGAACAATAATGAACATGCTTAAGGTATCGCAGTCATAAGTCAACGCTCGTGTCGGTTTGTTTTTTGTTTTCTTTGTAAATAAATACAGTTCACTGGCGAAAAATCGGCGTTTACGATAAAAAATAATACAATATGCAATAATTTGCAAAAAGTAAGGAGTATCTACTACAAAAAAGTGAAAATTAAATTACAATTACTATGGCGACCGCTTTTCTTGACATTTGGCTTGCCAACCGCCGGCTTAATGCAATAAAAAGCATGATAAATAATGAATAAATAACTTAAAATAGCAGTTTTCTAATATTTTCCATATTAACACCGGTAAAATTCAAATATGTGATTGCGCAGCAGGATTATACGTCGCAAAACATTAATATTTTGACAATTTAAATTAAGCGTTCACGGATTTTCCACTGTGATCGCGAATACGATAAACAACCACGGTGAGAAATTGTTATCGCGTCGCTAATTAGTACGTCGATAGTTATTTGTGATTGAGCCACTGAAATCGGTTGACATAATTTATGGTTTAGTGCTGAAGGCATTGGAGTATTTTAATTAGCGTACGACAAACTTTGAGTTCGATAAAATAGTATTATTTATTCACAGCTTTATAATGATTTAATTTAAATACACCTTTGCACTTTTAGCAATTATGTATCACCTTGAAAATAAATGCCCGTTAATAATTTATTTAGGTATCAAATAAATCGAAAACATTACTAGAATTATTATAAATAATGTATTTGTTTATTTGAAATCATTTTATTTGCATAGCCATATATTATATTACAATATACTAAACCATTTATTTATATTTATATATGATTATATTATTAAGTGTTTTTTTCATATTTTTTACTATTTTAATATAACACTTGTACAAAAGTTTATTAAAAAATACCACAAAGACATTCGGTAGATATTTCCATTGTGATTGAAATGTCAACACTGAGTACTGGCCGATTCCTATTAAAATGAAAAATGCCAAAAATGGTCACTTCGAACGCCACATGTCCTATGTGATGCATAATATGGCAACGGTATTATATTGAAGAAAAATAGTTGTTCAGAAATAATGTTCGAATTACTATGTAGTTTCCAAATAGAGAATCGATAAATAATATTTGTAATCTGCAAGTTTGTTTTAGTATTAAAAAACGTCACTAGGTTAAAGACGTAAAATATAGTGTACTATTTTGTATGGAGAAATAAGCTGAGGTAATCGACTAGTTTCATCGTTCATTGAGAACGAGCTGGGCGTTGTGCGTGCTTTATAGATATTTTATGCCGTGTTTAAATGCTTCCAGACTGGCTGGATTTTCTCCCTAGGGAGTTATGTATATATTAATTTATTTCAACAGAGAGGGAAAACATTATTGATAAGGTAATTTGGAAGTTTAGTTATCACTTATGTGGACGATTCGCCTTTGCCATAAAGCCTCTTATAATTTCAAAGAAATACCATAAACCACATGAAATAATTAATGTACATAAATAATGCACTAAAATATTTTATTATTTAATTTGTTTTTTACATTTATTCTTAAATTGTTTAAACTTCCTACTGAATATCTTTATGTATATAATTCCTTTGTGCGTGTGATGTCACTGAACTCCTTCTAAACGGCTAAACCGATTTACGTGCGGTTTTCAACGAAACGTAGATCTTTGCGCTACGCTTGTTCGTAGATATTAAAATTTTCAATCGAATCCGTAAAAAAAAGTTAGAAGCATGAATATTTTTTTCATCGGTCTACCAGGGTTGCATTCGAGGAGAATGCATTTACAAAAAAATGGAAAGATGTTGTTTTTTTGTGTATAAAAAAGTACGTTTTTGAATGTTTACAAACATCATTTGTTTTTTGCGGATCCCAATCAGATTTTTTCCTTAAATTCCTAATAATTTCTATCCATTTTTTTAACTGGATTTTTGGTAATACTAAAATAATATTAAATTCAATTAAAAAAAATAGCATTCCCATATAAGTACACCCTTCTGTTGGTGAGAAGACCGATGTTTGAAGTTTTCAAAAAGAATGCTATCTTTAAAAAAATATTTATTTTATGTTTTGGAAATCAACCATAAACAAGTACCTAGGTACCAGTGGCGTGCGGTGACTTTTGAAACTGGGTATGCGGTCATAAGAAGGTAAAAAACAAATTAAAATCTAAAAAAAAAATCATTTTTTTTTACATTATTAACTTTTTTATTTTTTTTAAATGAAGAAATATTTGCGTTCTTATGATTTACCCAAATAATTAATTTTGAGGGCCATTTTTAACGAGTTGTAAATAACTCACTATTAGAAAATCGGAATCAAGTTGGGGTAGAGTGGGATTCGAATCACGGACCTTTGATCTGTGAGTCCGAGATACTAGCCACAGGACCACAACTTGATTATTTGATAAACATAATATCGTATGCTTTAGAACAGCAGTTTCCATTTTTTGTCTATGGAACCTTAATTATTATTGGTCACTTTTTTTGTGGAACCCCATCTCTATAGTAAAAATGTTAACTGACAAAAATAAAACCCCTGAAACAAAATTGCGAATTTCTCAGATAAGTTCAAAGTCTTATACTAAGGGGTAGGCAGAGAGGATAGAACGCCATACCACTATTTCCTGGCGTACTTTCCACGCACGCCGATTAAAAATAATCTATAAAACTAAATATCCTGTTAATAATAATAATAATAACGTTCCTTTTAATTAAATGGAAGACCACTAAAACTTCTCTTCAGTAAAGATTCAATTAGGCAATCTCAATCAATTTCAAGGCAGTCCACATTCATTGCTTCCCTGAACGGCCATATTAGGGATTATGATATAAAAAAACAAATAACTAAAAATAAAAAACAAAAATAATAATTCAGACTGCAATTTTGGAGTTAAAAATGTAAAAGTTATCGCGATAAGCTATATTATACGTGAATAAAAAAAACACTGAACTCAAAAATAATTTTAAATTACGTTGTTTGGGCATAATAAAAACCGGAAGTCAACATTGTGAGTTCTAACAACGCTGTTTTACAGTAAATAAACTATAAAAAATTTAATTAGGTAATTATTGTTTTTTTACAGATTGAAATTCTCATTTGGTTACATAATTATAATATTTTGAAAATTATATTCACAGAATTCTTTTTCCTGAATATTTTACTCAATTTAGTTAACAGTTTTAATTATAAACATAAAGAAATGTAGAAAACCACAAAAAAGTCTTTACTCCGAAAAATGGAAAAGTATTTTAAAAAGAATTTTTATTACTTGGTAGGTAATCTTATCCTCATACAAAAGCAAAATCCGAACAGCATGCACAGTTGGTAGTGTAGGTTGATAAAACAGTGTAAAACACTCCAATACATGGGCGGAATTAGCGGTTTCAGTTCTAATGCGCTTGCGCTAACTATTCAAAATCCCAGGAGCATTTTGAGCGTATGCGCATCTAATATTTTATATTGGTTCGTTAAGCTAGGGTTTCCTAGGACAGCGGTGCCCGTATTTTAACGGTCGTAGTGAACAGTGATGCGGTGGACAGCCGTCGTAACGGTGACTAGAGAATGGTTTCCTATAAAAACGGTGTTGATATCACCGTTAAAAAATAAAACCACTCTCTAGTCACCGCTACGACGGCTGCCTACCGCATCACCGTTCACTACGGCCGTTAAGATACGGGCACCGCTGTCCTAGGAAACCCTAGCTTAAGTCGGCTGCGGTCAGCCGTAATGCGCGATTGGTTGTTGCCGATTTTAGGGGCGATTACGTTTCATAATTACGTCAATAATCTATGATTAAAATACTTGATGTTTTTTATTTTTATTATTTTAAATCTTGAAATAGGGCACACATAAACATATTCTTATGTTAGATCTAATAATTAGAGTGTACATATATTTCATTTACAAGTTATGTACCTACTACCTACACAGTTTTCCAGTATTAGAGGCATGCGCCGCATGTATCGCATGTATGGACGACACGCCACTGCTAGGTACCTACTTAAATTCAATATTTGAATATCAACCATTTTTAGTTATGGAATAAAATCACAAACAAGTACCTAGGTACCTATTTATCAATGTAAAGTCTTTTTCCAACGCTCGGGCAGAACAACGTCTGTCGGATCCGCTAGTGTTATATAATTTTTAGGTTTTTTTTTTTTTAAATCTTGGGTAAAATGTTTTTTTTAAATTTTTTTATATTAAGCCCAATATGTTAATTTTAGAATTTTTTGTTAAAGGTAGGTTTGCCGTTTATGTTAATAAAATTATATAAATAAAATGCTCTTAAGTAACAATTTCTGTAAAATGATGAGAAAAATTACGATGGATTTTGCACAACACCCCCAGCCAACTATTCCATAGATTGGATTGAAACAGAGCAAAATACCTACTTCTAAGAGTGCCAATATCCAGAATGTCTAAGAAAGCGGAATATTGAAATATGTATTTGCAAAAATTTCACAATCTCTGTGTTTAAATTAACTATAATTTTTCGTTAAAATCTTTGGTTACGCCACATTTACTTTGTTGGATTTTTTTGCTGCCTACTGGGACCTGGTTAAGATATTGCGATTTTTACTGTGGGTGGCAACACATCTTTGTCTCTGGCCCAACATATTCAAATGTATAGAACAAAAGAACATAACCGAACTGTCAGTGTGCATGTGCTTTGATAATTCTCACTTCTCACCGCGTCGCGAATCAGTTACTTTTGCGATTAATAATTCATTTAATCCAATGTGTCGTGTAATAATAATTAAAAAACCACGTCAAGTGCCCCTCTTTATGACTCCAGGATCTGATCTGATCCTGACTGCTGCGAGACAAGTTCCAAACAATAAGGCACCAAAACCCCAGTGAAAGGTAGGAAATTGCATTAATTATATTAGAGTTCGGTGGGAAAGCATACAAATAACACATTCCGCAAACCAGACAATTACGAACGTTCATCTGCCAACAGGCAAGTGGCGTGATCAATCTTTATATGACATTAAAAAAAAAACACATTTACAAAGCAAAAAATAATAATAATATCAAAAACATCAAAAAATATTTATTCATTGTCCCTCCCTCCCATCCCAGTAGTACAATGTACTATGCATATTTTCCAATTTCAGTTTTTTGTTCCATCTATCTATGTAGGTAAGCCCGTACCAAGATATATGCAAGATATATGCAAGTTGTATGTGTATGGTATGGTATCGGTAGAGTTTCTCACTCGCAGGCAGCACTGCAAGGAGCGACAGCAAGGCGGCCCACGATCACTCACTAAAATATTTTTATATTCACCCGAATGATAGCGGACCATCACCGCTATAACCGCTCACCATATCTAGTAAAAATTAATGATACACAAATAAAATAAAATACATCAAATCTCCATCTTAGAACAGGCTGAGTCATGTTAGATAGAGACTGTACTAACCAAAGGACGCTTCGAATTCACTAGTTTTTTATAGGTTCCCTGGTATTAATATGTATACTTATTTATGCAATTAATTTATAAAATATATATACTATTTTTCAAGGGCATTATCCCTTGTCCAAGAGCCACATCACCACAGCTCTTGAAAAGCTCTATAGTGCTTTCATATCTCTAATTGATTGAATATATTTTAAATAAGGAAATATAAAAATTCATCATCATCATCATCATTCCCTTTCCGCACATAATGGTTCATGGGGTACTGCATTGGTACACCAATATCAGCGTATCTTGATCATTTTTGTTACATGAAGGTAAGATGATGAGTCTTATGCTTCAGGTACCAGTCCAGCAGGGGCGAACTGTGTATAGAAGCGATTATGCACAACTTACCATTACATTTGACTAACCATAATAATGTTTTATTGTAACTTTATTTACAGAAAAACAAATAAATAATTACCATTTATTTTAAATCATTTCCACCGTTTGTATTTTTATCCTAATATAAACATAAATTTTAATAAAGCGCGTCAGCGCCTGTACTGAGCCAAGAAACTAGCCGAATATTCCTTCTTATTTTTTCATACAAATAAGTATACTATATTTTGAATGTACTAACCCCAGTGCGGGTTTTTTCTCCTAGATTAAACTTGCAGATTACACAAATTATAAGATTCTAGATTTGGAAAACAGTATTTAAAACATTATTTCTTAATGACTATTTTTCTTTGAGATGGTACTTTTGACATACGACCATAGTTACTTTCATGCGTCATATTGCAGGGCATATAGCACTCCAGGCGGCCGTTTTTAGCACTAGTAATCACTAGAACAATGCGGCCAGTCGAAATTTCAATTGGATACCTAATATCGACTGAATTTATAGTGGTATTTTTTTATATTTTTTTTTATGAATTATATATTAAAGTAATGGATAATATATCTTTATAATATAATATATCACGAAGTTACATCGTTTGAGTTATTTCATGGATGAGAGTTGTTGTATCACACAGAAGCACAGAAAAATATCAATTTATAGTATATATTACTTACAGTATATTATGTACCTCCTATGTAGCTACAAATATATATATATATTATATTTTGTATAGCTTACCTGTAAATAAAATCACCATCACCCTTTTAAATAAATATTAAAATTACGTTTTGTAAATATTTATGAAATATATGAAATATATTATGAATAAGGAATGTTGATTATTCAAATGAATCGTGTTGTAATTATGCATTGGGGGTAATGATAATTCCAAATTCAGGATACCACGTAATATAAATTATCATTTAAATATTATATTGAACGTCTCAGAATTACTTCAATTTATTCAAACGAATACGTTTACTTCTTGAGTTCGACCTAACCCAAATATAAATTTATAATATAAATTAAATACTTAAATAATTAGACAATCATGAAACGCTTAGTTTATTCATGATCGCAAAACAACGACGCATATGATTTTCTTTAATTTTGCACGAGGGCGTGAGCGGCTTAACTTTTATTTAAAATTAGAACACGAGAACACATGAGATGTCTCAACAATAACAATTTTTCGGAATTTGCAGAACATATCGTGGTAATACAAGTAAAAGTGGCCATTTGCAAAAATAACGAAATTGAGATTATTGACTTTTTGACATGGTATTAGCATAATGCTTGACTGGTAAAAATGCCAAGTCGATCCGACACTCTAAAAAGAATTTGATTTGTAAAATATGTGACCACTTGATAGAAGCTCACAGATTTTTGACAAGTAAAACTGACCAACACACATAGTCACTTTTATTAGTAAATTTAAGATCTAAAGAATTGACCAAGTAACAGTTAGTCAATTTTACTTGTAGGTGATGTCACCAGTGAAGAGTTAGTTAGAGTTAGTAGTCAGTAGCCAATAAGTTAGTATACGTTTTGTATTTGACAGATACGGTTTTTTATATAAAAAGTTTATTTAAAAAAATATTCTTTAGATTATTACGTAACACTTCTTAATTATTTGTTCTTTTTCATTTGTTTTATATTTCTGTGTTTATTTAACCTTCATAAATATAAAAAAATGGATCATTGAAATAAAAAATCCCAAAAATATAATTTATAGTTATTAAATAAAATACTACCTCCCTCAATGAACGAAACTATAATGATTATCTGCCAAATTTCATGAAAAATTTTACAGATAAAATTGACTTAAGTTTTTTAATTATTTTTTTTTTATATAAAAGTGATAATGTTTTTTCAATACGTTTATACTTTACAATAAAGTTTAAAGTACCGTTCATATAATGTAAAATTACCAACCACCTACTTGAAAAATCTGATCTTTGAGAAGCAATTGAACTCTAGAAAAACACTAAAATGGCTCCCCTGAACCTTATTGATTTTGTCACTTGGTCAAATTCTCTTGTATGCCCACGATATTTAAACAAATAAATATTAATTAAATTTTGAAGATGGATTAGAAATATAACACTTAAATAATAAAACTCACCAATGAAATAATTTAGAAATTCTCGAAATAAAAAAAGCCGTAAAACAAAATTTAAATATTATAAATAATCAATTAAACTTAAGTCAAAGCCCTATTTTTAATATTTTCCCTGTAAAGTCTAACCTTACCTATAACAATATAACCCCCTCCTCTATTCTTATCGACACCCACTGTTCACTGTTTATTTTACGTATGTAATGTATATTTAGTGGAGGTGGGTTGCGCACGGATCGATGAGTGGATCAAGCCAAATAGGTAAAATTTGTGTACTGTATATGAAATTTGGTCTACAGGTCGATATAAATTGGTTATGTTTTTTTATGATTATTTTAGTTTTCACCGCCCATTATGTTAATGATAATTAGGTTTAATAGATTATTTAGGTTTTTTTATTTTTTATTATTATTTATTTATTATATATATATACGGCCTAAGCCAATTACAACAGTTACATGAAGAAACATAAATGCAAGAAACTGAACAAAAAAAACATAAAACTATTTAGCAAAGATAAACGAGGGCAAAACAATAATTGTATACAATATATTTAAAAAAAAAATGAAAGACTTTGAGCTAAACCATGCCAATCCAACTTCATCCCACACTGTTTAGTCGCGAAGAGATCTACGAAAAGCCGGAAGATCTATCCCAAAAAATTCCAAGTCGTGTGATGAATTGACTAATCTACACATTCTGGACCAATGTCCATTGGGGCATAAAAACCAAAGTTGCTCTTAGAAGATTTTATAAATAGCAGATTTTGACTTCTGGTGACACGGTTGGGAACATGAAAAGAAATTGATCGCAACAGAGATGGGACATCACTTAAAGCATTAAGTATTTTGAAAATGCATATAAAGTCCATCTCAGTTCTACGTCTCTCCAATGAAGACAGATTAAGAGATGATTATGTTGACTTTGTTAAATAACTAATTTAAGGCATGTTTCACTTTTTGTAAAATGTTTCCCTCGGCACGGGACACCCTAGTGAGGGAACATTATTCTGTATAAAAAAAGAGTCCAAACATTGTAAAAGTATTAATAAATAATAAATAAATCAGTAGTCAGATGGCAGAAGGGACCATCTGTATTTTTGTCTATGTTTAAGTTTTCAAAAGTTTTAAATAATATTTCAGTAAATACACGCAGAAAAAAAAATCAGCGTCATTTAGAATAGTAATTTATTGTTGAAAAACAACACCTAAATATATTAGTTTGTGGATTAAAGTCATGAAATTGAGACGTATTTCAGCTCTCTTGAACATTTTTGAAAATTACAGATGGTCCCTTCTGCCATCTGACTACCGAAATATAACCCCGAAGAGGGCAACGTGAGTTGCCGAAACTAGTCGTTTGTGACAATAAAAAAAGTGGTTCATAAAACAAAGTAATTTTATTTATACCTTTAAAATATAACGATGAACTACAAAGTAAGTGCTACAAACATCCAAAATAAAAATACACTTAAAAAAAAAATTCAGTCAGACCCTTTGCACACCTCAAAGTCAGATTATCTCAGAATATGTTCTTCAGAGATATCTCACTGTTGCTTTGGGCTAGCGATATTTATAATAACAAGTTTAACATTTAAAAAATTTAAGTACCACTAAAAAAAAAACTAAACAAATTAACTATAAAATAATGTAAAACCTAATTTAAAAATGTTAATTTACATTTAGTCTTAAGTATTGTATAAGTACGCAAATTAGAAAATAAATGGTTTAGCAAACGGTCTCGTTATAATATGAGATAAGTCTCATTTACCGGTGTCAATATTATAATTAACGAATTATATCAAACGACATTGGCATTTATGTGTTTTACATAATCTGCACTTAGCGACTGTATTTATTTCATAAACATAGGTATCAATAATCAATTAAAATAGAGCATAAGATGTGCCAAAAGTCAAAACACATGGCAGTAATCCATCCATACATAATTGGTGGGAAAAACTAATTACCACGCCGATGCGGGGCGCGAAATAGCGGGGGACGAAGCCCCAGGGCTTCTCCGATATTAGTGAGCGGAGTGGACTGAAATGAAATTAAATGAAAATAAGTGAGTATCCTCGATTTGCGGTATGCAGTGTCAATCGGTCACAACCCCAACAAATGAGATGGTTGAGGAGGGAATGCAACTAACCCTATCATCGCTTTTGATGGACTTGTCGGATCTAACTTGACACTTGCGAGTGGCGCTAACACAAGAGCAGGCCCTGATCTGGAGCTCAGCACTGGTGGTTGGTGGAAAAAAAGTTTATGACGCGGCACACGTTCAACAAAATAAACGCGCGATGTACGACACGAGGTCTTAGTGTGGCGGGTGATCAAAGGATACTGAGGTGGGAAGTAAACAGTGGTTGTGGGTAAAAAGGATTTAGAAGTTGTGACAATACTTGGCCAATGCATACCCACATAATTTGCAACCAATATTATAAATGCGGTGCGTTTGTCTGTTTGTGTGGGTTTCCTTCACGTCGTAACGGAGCAACCGATCAACGTGTTTTTTTTGCAAAAAGATAGTCGAAGAAATGCCAAGTGTCACAAGTTACTTTTTACCCCAAAAAATATACCCTCCCTCGGAAAAACACGAGTGTAAGATGATAAAAATGTCAACGGTTTCCTATCAATTAAAATAGTCCTTCGGAAATAATGTACGAAATACTAGTTTCCAAAGTGAGAATATATATAATTCAAATAATATTTTTAATCTGCAAGCTTTTTTAAGTACTAAAAAAACGTGTCTAGGTTGGAGACGTAAAATACGGTGTACTTTTTTGTATGGAGGAATATAGGAATATCGAGGAATAAGCTTTTTTTTTAATTCTGTTTCGTGATAAATAATTCATTTTTATTATCAAACAAAATAACAAAATAGTTGTCATGTGGCACTCGATACTTAATAAACTTGTTCTTTGTGGTTATCAACTTGTATATCTATTGATAGTGGTTTTCTATTGCATTGAATCTGAATGTCATAATAAAGCTAATTCTCTAATAATAGAGTTTTGCATCACTTAAGGTAGGATGTCACGAGTATAATTGTGCCAGTCTGGCTTTAGTTGTGATATCCTGATATACACGGTTTTTCAGGGCCAGACTGCGAAACTTCAGAGGAACATTCCTCATGGTAAGCTTGAAATAAAACAATTTTTTCCAAAAAGTAATTTAATTAAAAGGGAAAATATATGATCTCAAAATGGAGTAAATTTTTAATTTCTCAGACTTGCATCTCTTCCGTCAACACCCCCCTCCCCGACAAACAAAATTGCGATAAAAACGTATTTGACTAACGAAGCGATACACACCAGACGCGGACAAGGGATGCGGCTGGGTAGGAGAGCGGTAGGGGTTTGTGGAGAAGAACTTTTTTGAACCCGAGTAAAAACAGCATTGTATTTAATTTAGTATTACTGTATCAGTATTTTCTGTTTTTCTCTGAATTTTATACAATTTTTTTTTTCATGTGTATTTGAAATGATATAATTTCATATTAATAAATAACTGTAATAGTGTAAGTCATTCTCCAAGCACAAGACCTAGTATCTTTTTTGAAAAGTTATAACATTAACTCAGTATATAAAAGTAGATTGTAGTATAAAAAACGTGTATCATATTATGTAACGAAATTAATTATTCTTCAATTTTAATTGTATTATTTTTCTCTATTTTCTTACTTAAAAAAAAAACAAATTTAAACCATTTTATCTGGTTTTGTTGAGTTTTTTTTTCTATCTTATTAATAATATTTTTCAAAGCATCAAAAACAAAATAATATACGTAAAATAAGTATATATGGCAAAAATGAACGGCAAAGTGAGATGAGGACGGCCAAGGAAGACGTGACATGATCAGATCAACCAAAATCTTAAGTCTGGTCATGTCAAAAGCAGACAAAACCGAAGGGCATGTATGACAAGATGTATGAATGTGGAAGAAGCTAGGAATGTATGCCAGGATAGACGTGTGTGGCGGTCCATTCTCTCTGCCTACCCCTACGGGGAAATGGCGTGATGGTAGTAGTAGAAGTAGTAGCATTATTTTATACGTATACATTATTATGTATATTATTACTCTTTTATTTGATTATTAATTAATACTAATGTCTAAGCACCCGAAGACAAACTATGATTTAACAGTTTATCGGGACAAAATATATTTTAATACTTTATTTTATTTATATAATGCATTAATGTTGTAGTAATGTGTATAATTTATTGAATGGAGACTTTGAAAAAAAAAAAAGAATTTATTTCTTTCTCACATTGAAAAAATAATTGAAGTTTTACCCATTATCTTTCGCTTGGCATAGCTTGAATTTTTTGCAACAAATAGTAATAAATAATCATACAGGAATAGATTCCGGGAGATTTAAGCTACGTTCCGGGAGTCGGGAGATTAAAAATGGTTGAAGATGAATAAACTTAAGATGAATACAGATAACTAAGTTTATGAACATAGGAAATAAAAAAATTCCTATTTCACCAACAATAATGATGGATGCAGAAATATTAAAGGAAGTGAAAGAGATAAAATATTTGGGGATTATAATAGATTCTAGATTGACTTTTTCCCAGAATACAAGATATGTGACAAATAAGATAGCAAGGGAGGTTTCTCTTATGGGAAGAGTCAGAAGATATATAACTGCAGATTCGTACAGGATGATTTATAACTTCATAATTGTACCTCATATAAATTATTGTAGTAGTATTTTGTTTTTGGCAACTGAAGGGGAAAAAAATAAACTTACTGTTCTGAAAAACAGGGCTATGAGAGTAATTTTGAAAAAAAAATAAAAACACCAGAATAAAGTCGATGCTGAAACAAGCAAAAATTATGACAGTACGTCAACTAATATATTTTAATGTAATGTTTTTTGTTCATAAAATGATTCATGGTTATACCTCAAAAGAGTTGACTCAAAAGGTTTTTTCTAATCAATGTGAACATGTATATAAAACAAGAAATAAACATGAAGTAAAACTACCATTTCGTAGGAAAACAAGTACACAGAACTCATTGATGCACCGAGCTGTACAGTTATATTATAAGGAAATACCATTGGAAATAAGAGAGCAAAAAAAAATTATTTCATTTAAATGTCAATAAAAAAAAACACGTGTTTAGCAGATGAATTTTAAAAAGTAATCTTATTCGTGTTGGCTTTATAGAAGTTTCCTTTTTAAGTGTACGTATATCGTTTAGAAATGTTAATAATTAGTATATGTTTTAATAATAATTAGAAATAAGTTAATATTAGGACATTCATTTATTATGTTTGTACTATTTAAAGACAAAATATTTTTTTTATTTTTAAATATGATTTGGAGGGAGTTGGCAACCCAAGCCTAGTTGCAGCTGCGCAGCGCCAATGCGTCCAATGCGCAAAATTTGGTGCTGACAAAATAATGATGACGATAAATGGTCATGATTGATCTTAGACTGTTAGCATTTCGTTATCTCCTTTATCATGTGATGGTGATTTTGAAATTTACATATTGCCAATTACATAATACAATGTATTGTATTTATGTACAAAATATGACGCCTTACAGTCTCTTTTTACATTAACGATATTGAATTATGTGACAATAACTTACAAGACACTTACTTGTAAAGGTCCCATTTAACGCCGTCGATGAGGAAGTTCAGTGGTTTTTAAAATTTTTTTTATTTGTTAATAGACTGTTAAACTAAGTAAAAATTTATTTAAAAAAAAATTATATATCGTATTATCGGCGCTACGATTTTTCAAAGTTTTGTATTTCTGAAATAACTCCGCGTGTAACGTCAGAGGTTCATTTCCGCTTATTCTCATTCAGTTCTTCCCATTGGTCCAGAAGCGACAAGCAGACCGGAAATCTTCCATAGCTCTCAGATCATAGGTTGATTCACATGAACCAGTGACGTCATTTAAAGTAGTGCGTTTTTATCAAAATATTTTTTATTATTTTTTCTGTACATTTTCAAGAAACTTTGCCGTGCAATTTAATGCTCTAATTTTTACCCCGCATAAGAAAAAAATAATTGTATCCAATTTCCCGTAGGGCTGAAGTTCCTCATTGTAGTAGATAGTAGAAAATGACAAACTGAATGAAATGAAATATTTGAGTGTAATGGTGGCAGGGGCGAACCGTGTATAGAAGCGATTATGCACTATTTGACTAATTATAATAATGTTTTATTGTAACTTTATTTACAGACAAACAAATAAATAATTACCATTTATTTTAAATCATTTCTACCGTTTGAATTGTTATCCTAATATAAATATAAATATTAATAAAGCGCGCCCAGCGCCTGCGGTGAGCCAAGAAACTAGCCGATTATTCCAGCTTATTTTTTCATACAAATAAGCATACAAATTTTGCTGAAACCTTTATTGTTGTGAAAAGATTCATCTGACTGAATTATTTCACATACTAGGCAACGCCTGAAAACAATTTTCCATTTTTTTAAACTTCTTCTTGGACCAGTTGGTTTTATTACAATATTTGAGTTTGTCTAAATGTTTGTAGACAAAAGACTGAATTTCACACCCTCGGGAGTCGTTAAGATTAATTCAGTCAAATGAATCTCTTCACAACAATAAAGGTTTCAGCTCTTTAACTTCTATAAAATCAACAAATTGAAGAAATATGGATGTTCAAACATAGGCAAAATGGTGAATGTTACACAGTGTGTAAAGTGGCCACTTAAATCAGCCATTGGCAGGTCAAAAGCCCTGTAAATGCCTAGACTTCCATATTCCCTGATTTAAGGTATTCTTATTCCCTGTTGTAATTTGTTAATCTTAACGACTCCCGAGGGGGTGAAATCCAGTCTTTTGTCTACAAACATTTGGACAAACTCAAATATTCTAATAAGTTCGTAATGTTTAAAACTGTCTGAACATTTTGTTAATTATCTCTTGTCTTCTTGTTTATTCTCACATGGAAAAATATTTAAAAAAAAGTATATTTTAAAGTGTCCTCGGCACGGGTAACCCCAGTGAGGTCACCTTTTTTTTATTATAAACCATAGTTTATAATGGAAAAAAATATGAATAATAAAAAAAAACTTTGAAAAGCGTTCTGAAATAAAAAACCGACACACAAGTGTGTGTAAATTGGATGTTAAATTAATTGAAATTAAAAAAATACGAGTATAAGCAAAAAATATTTGACATTACGATGATGTTTGTGAATATAATTATTATTTATTTTTTTAAATATTGAATTTTGGAAAAAAAAATATCAAAGCCAACATGAACATGATCGCAGTACCAGAGAACAGGTAAAAATTAGACTCCCATTTAGAAAAAAGACGAAGTCAAAAAAATATTTTTTTATAAGGCGGTAAAAAAATATTATGAAATCTGAAAACAAAAATTACAAAATTCAAACAGGAGGTCAAGAAACACGTATTAAATAACTAACATATGAAATATATGTACATTGTTATTATTAGATAACACATACGAATATATTTATGTGTGCGTGCGTACTCTATTCCAAGATTCAAAATTTCATTGGTCGGGTTGTGGTCCCGTGGCTAGTGTCTCGGACTCACGGCTCAAAGGTCCGTGGCTCGAATCCCACTCTACCCCGACTTGGTTCCCATTTTCCACTAGTGAGTTATTTACAACTCGTCGAAAATGGCCTTCAAAATTTGGGTATATAGTAAGAACGAAAATATTTCTTTAAAAAAAATAAAAAAATCTAATGAAACATAGCTGAAACCGAGCGACGTTTATAACTACAGTCGTCTAAATAAATAAATAAAAAAGTAAATATAAATAAAAATTACTGCACCCGATAACAATAATATGTCATAATATGGTAGCTTTCTGTATAACTACGTTCAATTGTCCACTGGTTTTCGAAGCACGGTATATTTTTAAACTAGTGCGTATTTATATATCTAGATTTTTCTAGTGTGACTTCAAGGTCAAGTTAACAATTTCACAATAAAATAATCAATTTTAATTGGAATTATAATGAACATTGAATAAAGCTATTAGACAGAATACTCCATTATCCTTAGATATTTTTATATTTTATTCGTAGTCTATTGTGACCGCGTGATAATCTTCTTATTGATGAAATCTCCTTCGTGCTAACGTTAGATCGCATTCGTTAATGTAATAGATCTTCATATTTTCCTCAACCTTACCTGTGGTGCATAGGGCATTGCATTGGATATCTAGTGAAGAAGTTCAGTGGTACGAAAAATTGGATTTAATAATGTTTTCTTATTTGCGGTAAAAATTGGAGCATTTAATTGTAACGCGAAGTTTCTTGAAATTGTATGAAAAAAAATAATAGAAATGCTTGAAATAAAAATTAACTACATGGAAACGTCATAGGTTCTTGTGAAGTAATCAAATGTAGCGTTGTTATGTGTATGTGGTAGATTATTTTCAACGTTCAGTGTATTTTGACAGCTACGGGGCTCTACATGATTTTATTTAAAAATATAAATAAATGCTTTGAATGCCAGCACAACTCGCTGACGACAACTTTACTCGTGACGGCACGGGCGAAGTATTTAAAAAAATACAAACGTTAAAAAAGTAGAGCGATGATAATACGATACATAAAAACATTTAAATAAACAATTTCTCAGTTTGATAGGCTATCGACAAATAGTAAAAATATTTTTAAAACATTGAATTTTCTCACTGCAGCGTATCTAGATAATTGCTTTTACATGGAAGGTAAGGTTATCAGCCTTACGCCGGTGCCACTGCAGGAACAGTGAAATATTGCAGTGTAGAACCACCTTTAAAATTAATATTTCACGTCCACCCCGCCAGGAATCGAACCCAGGACATCAAGCATGGTAGGCGAATGCACCGACCACTAAACAATTTCCCGCAGCACCGAACTTCCTCATTACGTTGCTACGTCGCCATAGACTAACGCGCTTTTGGTAGCATTATTTTGAGTGACAGATTCTTCGTTATTTCATTTCTATTGCTCCGAGCAACAAAAAATAAATTGTTTCTCCGAAAGGGGCGCTAATTCTAGGTGTTAGAGAACTCAATAAATCAAGGCCCGAAGGGCCAACGAACTAAGACCCGTAGGGCCGAATTTTCTAGCATGTAACACTTCTTTGTAATCTTTTGTTTTTTTTGTAATTTTCGTACAGAAATACAATTTTATACTGACGATAAATAATTCACAAAGTCAAGGCATATAATAAATATTCTTGTGTGACCTTGATTGCATCTACCTATAAATAATAATAAATTCATAAAAATCTCAAATTAACACCGACTCAATCAATTTGAGATGAATATTATAAATCACGCATTTAAATTTGCGTAGTCAAGTACTGGCGAGATTCTTATAACCCAGAGGTTTATAAATTAGGGCCCGCGGGCCAGAACCGTCCTTTGTAATGTTTTTAGGCGAAACAAATATCGATATGCCCGTTAACTGTAATACCATGGCCATCATCATTATTACCCTATTTATCAATGACATTCCATATATATTTATATTTTTTATGGATATAGCCACTCCACTGACCCACAGGCACGTTACGGAGTGTCAGTGTATTATTTATTTTTACGTAATTGTACCTAATTTCACATCAATTGTGTAAAAATTCAAAAGAAATGAAAATTTTTAAAAATTAAAACATATCTACATCAATAAAACGAAAAGGGATTTTCAAGAAACTATAATTACATTCTTTTATATGAAACATATTCCTCAGCTTCCTGTCTAGTCTTTTTAGCAATCCATTTATGTACTCTAGCTTTGAAAATATTGTTTTTCATTTTGTTCGCCAATATGTCGTTACTTAAAAAGTTGTATAGCTTAGGGGTCAGAAAAGAATAACGCCTTTGTCCGTAATTTGTTTTTTCTTTGGGAGCAGAAGTATTGTCTTTTGTCTTTGCCTAGTGTCGTAAATTTGTTGTCCGTCATTATGTCTGTCAGGATTTTGATGGAAATGTCTTAAAATTGTCTTTATGTATATTTGTATTATGTCTAGTACTGGAAATTCTGTAAAAAGTCTGTCTGTAGAGTATTGGTAGGGCTTTTTGTTAGCTACTCTTAGTAAGGCTTTTTGGGCTTTTATTAATGGCTCTAATGTACTTTTATTTGTTCCTCCCCATCCTATTATTCCGTAACTAATAGTTGATGGTGCTTGAGCATAGTATACATTAATTGAAGTTGCTTTGTTTAGGATGTTTCTAATGTTTTATATATATTTAAAGCTTTTTTTATACATATTTTTTTTCTTTTTCTTCTTGCCGTGCCTTGTCAGGTTCCTCCGACGTTGGCGATCACTACAGCGGAAGCATCTCGGTCCTAGGCCACTCTTATATTCGCAGCCAGGACAACTGCTTATTGAATGTACTCGCCGTAGTGATTCCTGGGGCTCAATCACAAATAACTATCGACGTGCTAATAAGCGTTGTGATAACAATTTCTCATAATGGTTGTTTATCGTATTTGCGATTACAATGGAACATCCGAGAACACCCAATATTAAATGCCAAAACATTTACGTTTCGCGACGTATAATCCTGCTGGGCAATCACATATTTAAATTTCACCGGTGTAAATATGGAAAATATTCAAAAACTGCAATTTTTATTTATTTATTTATTATGTTATTTATTGCATTTAGCCGACGGTTGGCAAGCCAAATGTCCAGAAAAGCAGTCGCCATAGTAATTGTAATTTAATATTCACCTTTTGTATCAGATACTCCTTACTATTTTGCAAATGCGACATATTGTTTCATTTTTTCATAGTAAAAGCCGATTTTTCGCCAGTGAACTGTATTTACTTACGAGGAAAACAAAAAAACGAACCGACACGCGCGTTGAATTAGAGATTACACACGCGTTGGCTTATGAATGCGATAACGTGATCGCTCAAATGTTTAGCATGTTTTTAGCACGTCGATAGTTATTTGTGATTGAGCCACTGGGAAAAGATGACCAGAGTAGTTTCCCGTTGCCTTCTCTGGTGGATTTTCAGTCGGGGTTACCTTCCCATAGCTGATTGGTTCTGGTTTGGAGGCGCCAGAAACTCGCCTTTCATCCTCTCGTTATCTGCTGTGATCACACAGTTATGAGTGTGATCCCATTGCCCAGGGTTCGCGACGTGGACGCTAACGAGTTGGACTAGTCAGTAGCAGTGGCGAGCCGTGATTTATTTTATAGGTAATCTATTAAAAATGTTCATTAATTTGTACTACATATAAGTACTTACAAAACATGTAAGTAATGTAATTATAAATGACTATTTTTTGTGGTTCTGTGAAAATCAACTCAAACAACAATTATTATTAACCACGCGATAAACGTAGCTTTATTCTACACTATTTTAATACAATACTTGTACAAAAGTTTATTAACAAATACCACAATGACATTCCGCAGATATTTCCATTGTGATCTGTCATTGACAGTACTGTCAAGACTTGAGCACTGGCCGATTTCTTTTAAAATAAATAATGCCTAAAACGGCCACTGCGAACGCCACCTGGCCTATGTGATACATAATATGTCAACGGTATCCGATCAAAGAAAAATAGTCCTTCGGAAATAATGTTCGAAATACTATTTTCCAAATAGTGAATCTTCTAAAAATATTTGTAATCTGCAAGTTTGTTTTAGTACTAAAAAAGCCGACTTGGGTTAAAGACGAAAAATACAGTGTACTTTTTTGTATGGAAGAATAAGCTGAGGTAATCGGCTAGTTTCATCGTTCAGTAAGAATGGGCTAAGCGCACTTCATAGATATTTTTTTGAAGAAAGATATAAACGGTGATTTATAATAAATAACAATTACTTTATTTATTTTTCCATAAACATGATTACTATAAATTACTATTATTAAAAGTCAAATATAATGGTAAGCTGTGCATAATCGCTTACTTTGACGATTCGCCCCTGGTCAGTAGTGTTGCCGGTGGAATGCAACTGGGCATTCGCAGAATTTTATAGAATCACACCTTCCAGCATCACTGCGACCCTACCTCTTATATTTGATATGCAATTTCTCACGTTTACTAATTTTTAAATTGATAACTCGTTTAAGAAAATGTATTTTTACTGTTCACCCAATTTTAATTTCAATGTAGGTACTGTTATTTTCTAAATGCACTGTTTGTAAAAACTGTTGTTTTTTTACCCAAATAAATAAATTAATAACGGTGCATTGTACTCGTAAACCAATCGCTGGTTATTTCGGTGATTTTTGTTGCTTATTTTATTTACTACAATGAATTTGGATTTAGATTTATTTATTTATGACAAAATATAAGGTTTTTTAAACTTTACATATTACATTACATATTTTATTTGTACGAAATATACCCAAACAGCAAAAGTGCTGGTATGAGGGGATATTATATATAATAACAACAATCTACAACCGGTAATTCAAAACTTGAAAATAAAAAATCTGCCCAATAGTGAAGATATTTGTCAGTCTTATTCGCTAGATTAGAGCAGTTTAAAAAAAAACTTAAATTTTAAAATAATAATGTAAATGATAAATTAAGTAAAACATTACACTAGGTTCTTTTTGAATTATTTTTTTTAACAGATATGAAGCTGTTATTAATATCTATTTACGAGTATAATTTGGATGCCAAATTTCAAAAAATGCTTGTCCAATTTCATCGGTTTAGAGTTGGCAACACTGCCGTGTAGAGTATTTTGTGAACTATAATTGTGAACCTAATTAATTTTTCAATAAAGAATACCCATATCGAATTTTGTAATTAAAAAATGATTTAAAAAATATTATTTCATTAAAAATCCCTTCCTAAAAATCTCTTAGTCCAAGAGTTTTTTGCCTGAGAAAACGTCCCTTAGTCCTTTAAATACTTTTAAAAAATCCCTAAGTCCTGATCTTAGGCTTAAGTCATAAGTCTAAAATAATTTTGTAACTAAACATGTAATAATTTTGTATTTTTTTATCTTAAAATAAAGAAGAAGAAAAACTTTACAATACGTATTATAGACTTTCCGAAATTCTGTCATTTAACATTTCAGGAACAAAATAAACACATCAACTTGAAATATCTCAGAAATACAAAAATGGACTTAGGCATTTTTAAAAATTGGGCATTCATTTGGACATTGGCAAGCTCATCCGGCTGAGCCATTTCACCGACTAGGCAACGTTTGAAAATATTTTTTCTATTTGTATCCTTCTTATACCAGTTTGTTTAATTAACATTGTTTTGAGTACGTCCAAATGTTTGTAAACATTATTGCTAAATTGTATGTTTATTTCCATAACTTATGGAAAAAGAATTTTTAAGCAGGATGTATGCATGTTTTTTTTTCAAATGCCGAAATTTTAGAATATTACGTCTTTTGCTTGTGGAAACACGATGTTACATCGCCGCGCGCAAAGTAATTATTTACCACGGTCGAAGAGGTAAAAAGTTAGGTAACACCTGCTCTAATCTGTTAGATTTGATACTTTCAACCATACCATGGGCAAGCGTTGGCCCAGCCAAGGTCAACCGATACAAACAATGATAGCTTTTGTTTTTTTTTAGTTCCATATTTTGCCGCCACTTACAGAGTTCACTTTGGCAACACGTGTTCGCCAATTCGCAAATTTATTGAAAGACCATAACCCGTTTTCCAAGGACGCAAGTTTAAAGTTATGCTCTTTTTTGGGGTTGCCATGCCGTGTGTCGTGGGACGAGTTTTTGAGCAGTAAAAATTGTTTATTACATTTTTTATTACCGCTAAAACCAAATTGTGTCAGACATCATCATCATCATCATTGCCTTTTCGCACCTAATGGTGCATAAGGCACGGAATTAGCCCACCAATCACGGCGTATCTTGATAATTTTTGTTACATGAAGGTAAGATGTTTAGTCTCACGCATCAGGTACCAGTCCATGGACTATGAAATATTTTTAGTGAAAAAACACCCTTTTACATGAATATTTCATATCAACCATGTGGGGAATCGAACCCGAGACCTCTTGCATGGTGGGCAAACGCGCTGATCTTTACACCACGAGGCAGACAGACAGTGTCAGACACCATTCAATATTTATTTCATTTTTGTTTATTTTTTAGTATAATAATAATAATAATAATAACAGTAATATTTGGCTGATTTATATAGCGCCATTTTTGTAAAAAATAACCTCAAGGGCGCTTTACAATTGTATGCCTAAACTTACATTCTAACTAAACTAAAGTGATATATTATATTTCCAGATTTAAAATTGAGAAGTGGGATTTTAGTTGGGATCTGAACTGACTGGGACTGTCGATAATTCTTAAGTTTGAAGGCAATTGGTTCCAAGCAGAGGGGCCGGCGGCGGCAAAAGCACGATCTCCAAATCTAGTGTTTGGGGAGCGCCGGATTTCGACAAGTTTTCCTCTGACTGAATCAAATGCTGACCTAAGAATAGATTTACTTTGACATTTATTTTCCCCCTAATACAAAGGTCCGATAGGTATTTTGGAGCCATTTCTGTTGATTTTATTTAATAATTGATTCAGAATGGAATCCAATTAAAATCGAATTGTCTTTTCAATTCGTAATTTTACGATATTTATTATGTATTTGTTGTTTAAAAAGTTTTCCAATTCTTTTTTTCTCTTTTTTTAAGGAATAACCCGCCAAGCCTCTATTTTGAGGCTTGTCAGCAGGTGGGATAGAGGGGATATGGAAGGAGGTAATGAAAAGTACACCACAACACCCAGATCAATTGAGAAAAAATCTTTTTTGGATTTTTCTCTTGCAACTGGCAGGAAACAAACCCGCGACGCTAGTTTTACAATTGCCCGTCTAGCCAACTGCGCCACGGCGCCTGTTTTGAATGTAATTTTGATATTTGATTAATTAATGATTAATTTAAATTTGTTTATCAATGTTTGAGTTTGTCCAAATGCTTGCAGACTTAGCTCCTTCTCAACAATGTTTTACCTCTCTGTTGAAACAAATTTAAATATGAATAACTCCCTAGGAAGGAAATCCAGCCAGTCTGCAAGCATTCGGACAAACTCAAACATTGTTGAATTAACTACCTGGTAAAAGAAGAAGTATAAAAATTGGAAAATTGTTTTCAGGCGTTGGTTAGGAGGTGATTTGGTGCCGGATAAATCTCACCCGCATAATAAAGGTTTTAGCTCCCTTACTTCACAAAAGTCAACAGATGGAAGAGTTGAGGAAATGTGGATGTTTAAACATGGGCAGAATGGTGAATGTTACACAGTGTGTAAAGTGGCCACTTAAACCAGCCAATGACAGGTCATAAGCCCTGCAAATGCCTAGACTTCCATATTCCCTTCTCAACAATGTTTTCCCTCTCTGTTGAAATAAATTTAAATGCAAATTTGTTTAGTTTAGAATAATTATCTATTGCACAGGTGATTTATTTCTGATTTTCAGACTAACTTTCAATTTTCAACCATTATTTTTAATTTCCCCGCATGAAACGTCCGCGGGACTGTTAACGTATTTTGAATTTATTTATTTATTTAAACGCCTTTTAGGCTTTTACATGTTTTACAAACATATATACAAATAAAGACAGACGTGTATTTTACAAAGAAGTAGCAAAAAATATACAAATGAGTTTTAGAAGAAAAATATCAAAAATATCATCTTTACATATTAGTATAAAAGTGGAAAGAACAGAAGTGCATTTTTAAATATGAAGACAGAAATGCATTTTACACAAAGAAATGAGCGAAAATAAAAATGAATAAGGAAGAGAAAGAAAAATAAAAATTAAATAAAAATTTTTAAAAAATCATTACATATTAGTAGAAAATATATGAGGATACATAATAATACATACATGTATTGCAGTGGAGAACAGAAGTACATTTTTGCGTATAGGTTGTATTAAAATACAACAACAACAACAAACCATCACGCCGTTTCCCCGTAGGGGTAGGCAGAGAGGATAGAACGCCATAACACTCTATCTTGGCATACAGACCTCGCTTCCTCTACATTCATACATCTTCTTGTGCACGCACGCCGATTATTCCTACTTTTGACATGGTCCACCTTCAAGTATTTGATGGACTTGATCGTGCCATGTCTTTCTCGGTCTTCCTCGTTTTCTGCATCCATCAACATTTGCATCGTAGATCCTTTTAGTCGTTCTTTCGCTGTCCATTCGCTCTACATGTCCAAACCAACGCAGCACCCCTTTCTTAATTCTGTCAAAAATGCTGTTGTATTAAAATAATCTTAAAATTAGAAGAAGTTAGAAAAATACTTATTTAGAATACATTTATAAGTCAATAAACGGTAAACAATTGAAATCAACATAGTATTATTTAGGTATTACAATTTGAATTTATACTGCTATGTTTTATGTTTTTTGGTAAATAACTCGAATCCACGAAGATTGGCGGTTTCCGCGAAGGGATCCGCCCCTCGGGGCGTCTGCAGTCGTTCGGGGAAAAATCGGCCGGCCGGATTTAGGCGCGCAAAAGCTTAAATCTGGCCGTCGCGAGGTGAAAAAGACGATTCCGGGCGCACCCGGGGGCCCATCTCGCTGCTGTCTTCACTGATCACCATTTTTCAAATCTATACAATTCGGCATTAAAAACATGCGTACTTTTTGCACTTTTAATTTTCCATAGATTTTGAGCGAGCCGTATCAAACTAACCTGATTCAAGACTATTTTGATTTTGAACGACCGCGACCGTATCAAATTCCTATGCGGTTGAGTCTGGTGAGTTCTATCTGAGAAAATCGACAAGCTTTAGATTTTTTACCCACCTGATTTTACACGAATTAATTTCGTAATTTTCATAACTTCAATGCTCGTAAAATCCAGGCAAATTCAGTGCCCAGAGCCAGCCCTTTAAGGCTGTAGTCTGGTAAAACGAACGCAAAATTAGGAAATCATACGATTTTGCCATTTTAAAACGAATGTTTTTTTTTGATCGCGCAATAATAAAAAAACAAAAAAAAACATAAATTAGATAAAAACAATATTTTTTAAAGGTATTTCTGTTAAAAAATATACTACAATGTTACTATATTCAATTGTCTATAAAGTAAGATCAAAGTTATTTTTATTTACAATATTTTGAGTTTGTCCAAATTTTTGTAGACAAGGACTGGATTCATCTCCCTGGGGAGCTGTTAACATTAACATATTACAACAGAGATGAAGAACATTTAAGAGAAGGTGATATAGAAGTCTAGGCATGTTACACAGTGTGTAAAGTTCAAATATAGGCAGAATGGTGAATGTTACACAGTGTGTAAAGTGGCCACTTAAACCAGTCATTGACAGGTCATAAGCCCTGTAGATGCCTAGACTTCTATATTACCTTCCCTTAAATGTTCTTCATCTCTGTTGTAATATGTTAATATAAACAGCTCCCCAGGGAGTTGAATCCAGTCCTTGTCTACAAAAATTTGGACAAACTCAAAATATTGTTGTTTAAACACAAAAATAATTATGTATACATACATATATAATTTGGAGAAAATACAAAAATTGATATCAAACTTTCGATTGTGTTCATTTAATCTATATACGAGTATGTACTCAAATCTAGCAAAAACAAAGCATTGCCGGGTTCAGCTGGCCAAAAATTAAACAATGTGTTGTGATGAAAACGTAAAAATGGTTTATATTTCACCCTTTTCCCGACGCAACTGGCCAAGTAGAATATTAACTTTGAATTCCTTCCGAAACGTCGCCAATGAATGCCTAAGACACACGGCATAACAGCTCAGAAGTACGCTATCCCTACCTGGATAGTCAGAAAACTGGTTTTTACTTTAGACCTAATTATATACAAAAGCTTTTATGTATGTGTGTGACGCTACACACCAATATACGTCCACAATAATTACGAGTGAGTAAGTATTTGTATACGTATACTATTTTACGCACGAAAGTAACCTTTGTAATGTTCTAGAGCAGTTCTTTCCACCAGGGTTGCAAAAATGTAGTCTTGTATTTATATATATTATGTGTGTACATAATATGTGTAAAAAATGTTGTCATTTTAACTTCATATTTACCAAATGTCAGTGACTCTCATTTCCATTGATTGTTATTTACAATACTCTGTTATTTACTTGTTCTAATGATATTTTTGTAATTAGTGATTGAATTTATGTTTTTCAATTATTTGTATTGTAAAAGACCCCCGAGCGTTAACGTATACAATAAGATAATCACTGATCTCTGAGATTATGATCCTGTCCAGGGCCCCGATTTTAAAGGGAAGTCAACAGAGTTATCTTCGACTGTCGAGACAGAAAAACATTTATTTGTGTACGTAAATGAGTATATTTCCATAAACATTTAAAATATCTTCGTCAGTAACCCACAATTGAACATGTTTAGAAGAAAAACGTGTATGAATATTCTGCTTTTCATACAGAAAACTTAATTTAAGTTTGTAGATAAAATTGAAGATAAATGTTAACTTCCCATTAAAATCTGGACCTTGATCCTGATCAGCCTGTCTATAATAATGGACAGAGGATCGAGGAAGTCGACAGATTTAAATACCTGGGAGTTTACATAACTGAGGATGGAAGCATGCACAAAGAGCTCGCAACCCGCCTAGGAATTGCTTAAGCAACTTTTAACACGATGCGTGTTGTCTGGAACTCTAGTCTATACTGGGTCAAAAATTCAATGTTTATTATTCAACTCTTGTATAATGCCAGTACTCCTATATGGGTGCGAATCTTCACACCTTACCGAAGCTCAGAATACCAAACTTCTGAGTTTTGAGAGTAAGTGCTTGAGGAGAATATAAGGTAAAAGGCGGTTCGATTTTATGACTAACATTGAAGTCCGAGAACGGATGCAGCAGCCTTCTATAACAAGCGTCTTGAGGATGCGGCGGTGGATCTGGCTTGGATACGTACTGCGCATGCCTCAGGAGAGCTTAAACTCAAGTTGCCTTTTCTTTAAACCTGGGGGCCAGCGCCATCTTAAAAGGCCGTCGATGACAATATTTCGACTTTATTCGGCGGAACTAAGGGGCGCTGGATTGACGTGAGAGGTGACGAAAGTGCTGGCTGGTAATAAGGTCTCCTGGAGGCAACTAGTGGTGTCCACATGCACTAATTAATTATTTATTTATTTTTACATAAACGGCTTAAATTGCTTCTTACATATATTGAACATAAATATGAAAAAAAAAATACGTATATAAATACATAACAAAAAATTATAAAATTGCATAACTCTAACAATAGTAACAAGTAGGTAAATACACAAAATCAACTAAAAATATTAACGAAATAAATAGACTAATATGAAAAAGCAAAAAAGGAAAACATTTTTAAATATAAATAAAAGTTTAAGAATTATATTGCGAGAGAAAAAAGACATCAGACTCGTTTTATAACTATCAATTCCAAAACCAAATATATCAGCCTTGTTCTCATTCTGATTACCATATCTGTGGAGCCTAGGGATAGGCGAGTGTTGTGATAGTTGGTCCTAGAACTTGCAGAACAAAAAAGAGATCTGTGGCGGGTATATCGACCAGGTACACGAAAACACATCAACTCCAACAAATCTGGACCGTCAAAGAATGACTTGATCACTTTATAAAGTGATATTAGGTCAGTTAGGATTCTTCTATCGGAAAGTTTTAATTGCGGATGTGGAAAAGAAAACAAGAAAAAAAAGGAATAATAATGTAATATTATACGAAATTAAATATTCCTTGGGCATCACAATAGCAATTTTGGCATTTAAGAGCCTTTTTGAACAATGATCAGGCTGGTGAATACATATAAATGACAAAATTAAGTACTAGAAGAGGACGTCTTGTTAATTTGCGTTACACTTTTTGTTACAACTATTTGTTTTACATGCAGTGTTTAACGTTTGTTTTTTTTTTATATATCTTTGAATTAAGCTTAAATTGGACCATGCGTGTTAATTAATTAATAAATAGAATCAAACCTAGTCATGTCGAAAATTGAAATCAGACACAATGGAAGGCCATGATGACAAGATGTATCTATAGAAGACCTGTTAAAGGCTAGCTATGTATGTTAAGATCTTTCCTGCCTATCCTTACTGGAAAATAGAGCGATGTTTTGTAAAAGCTCGTTGTGTGTTAGTAAATAAATCGAATAAATTGATCGGGTTGTGGTCCTGTGGCTAGTGTCTCGGACTCACGGACCAAAGGACTGTGGTTCGAATCCCACTCTACCCCAACTTGATTCCATTTTCTAATAGTGAGTTATTTACAACTCGTTGAAAATGGCCTTCAAAATTAAATATTTGGGTAAATCATAAGAACGCAAATATTTATTTAAAAAAAAAAAAAATATATATATATATATATATATATATAAAATGACGATGTTGCGGAAGCACATGTGGTGTCGCGGAGCATGAGACTGATAAAATCTGGTAAAGTCTTCAATGAACTCAATTAAGAACCGAAATCGTTAGTTATAAAACAGGGCCTCATGCATCATTGATGGTGATGATGACACATAATTAATCGTATTGTAAACCCCTTAAAATAAACAAAAACAATATAATTCGATATTCAATATTAAATCGATATTTTCAATCGATAGTGAAGTTTTCCGGCAGTACGTCACTATTGAAAATGGCCCTCAAAATTAAATATTTGGGTAAATCATAAGAACGAAAATATTTCTTTTTTTTTTTAAAAATAAAAAAATAATTGATTTGGACATCCCTGATTTTTGAAGGACGCAGAATAAAGTTTCAAGTGAGTTCTCTCGACCGCTAATACATCGCAATGAACTCTTGAAGGATAATATACAGGGATGGTACCTTCGAGGCTAGTGCTGATGCCTACACACCTATACACGAATATAATATCTATACCACAAGTCACTCCGTTTTGTAGTGTAATGCAGTTAGAACCGTAAGTCCAAACCATTACAGTATAATGCTAGAATTATGAAAATGTTTGAAAATTTCTAAATTAAAAAAAAACTGTAAATATATTTTAGAATTATGAATATATATTTTTGGAAATCGATTATACGTTTTTTCAAAAAATAAAATATTTTGTATTTCTTGAAGCATTTAATGAATGAAAAAGTTTCAATGACATTAAAATGAATGCCCCAGAACGTTGTTTAAAGAAATGCCGAAATACATAAAAAATAAATAAATTTAAAAACCTTAAATAAAAAAAATGTTAAGCGTTTGTATGTAAAAATACTTGTTTAGATTATTAAAAAATCGTTTAAATAATATAATTCATTAAGACAACAAGTGTAGTATAAAATAAGTGTATAAATGTAAAATATTGTTTTGCAAAAAAAAATGTTTTCTAGTAGGTACATCCCCAACTGTTTAAAATGTATTTTTCAATGCTTTTTACTGATATTAAAAATTTGAATATTGTTTTTAGTATGCGAAATAAACTGAGTGCCGTATATTCTAAAAAAATACATTGTATAGTAAGTACTTGAGCGAAAATATTGCCATAATTAAAATGGACTTTTTTTAGTTCAGCATGCAAAAACGTACCAAAATTTTCTTTACACACAATTAACGGTACATTTCGTAGAAATATTGACATATTTGTGGTTTTTAAAGAAAAAATACCATATACAATATTTGAGTTTGGCCAAATATTTACAGATAAAAGACTGGATTTTATCAGCTAGGGAGTCGTGTGAAATAATTCGATCAGATTAATCTCTTCACGACAATAAAGGTTTCAGCTCTTTAACTTCAATAAAATCAACATATGGTGAATGTTATATAGTGGTTTAGGTGGCCAATGACAGGTCAAGCCCTGTAAATGCCTACTCTTCCATATTCCCTTCTCTTAAATGTTCTCCGCCCCTGTTGTAATTTGTTAAAAATGTCGATGTTTATTATTTTGGGAAGGAATGTAGTTTTTTTTGCTGATAGTGCTGTGTGAGTAAATGCTTTCGCCAAAAACACGTTTTTTTTTAGTAATGCCACTGTAATTTCAGGGGTAAAATATTTATTTATTTTATTGGGGATTTTCGCGTTTTTTATATTTTATCAGTACGTACCAGGAAACTTGAAAGTATTTCATTAACGTTGAAATACTGTTACATAAAATTTGTGTTTTTTTTTGTACAAGATTTTTGCGTCGCTGTATAGAGTCCGTTTTTGCAAATCATGTTTAGCCCGCGGGATAAAGAAATACGCTTCACGTATATTTAGTAGAGACGAATAATTTTTAACGTGACCATCCAGCGAACATAAAAAGTTGCCTTGCCCATTGCCTAGACTCCGGTCAACAAATAAGTACCTACCTTAATATCATGGTAGACGCGATACCTGCAGCTCAATCACCAATAACTATCGACGTGCTAATAAGCGACGTGATAACAATTTCTCAACGTGGTTGTTTATCGTATTCGCGATCATAATGGAACATCCGTGAACACCTAATATTAAATGTCAAAATGTTTACATTTCGCGGCGTATAATCTTACTGCGCAATCATATATTTGAATTTCACCGGTGTAAATATGGAAAATATTTTAAAACTGCCATTTTTATTTATTTATTGTTTCCTATGCTAATTATTGCATTAAGCCGGCGGTTGGCGAGCCAAATGTCAAGAAAAGCAGCCGCCATAGTAATTGTAATTTAATTTTCACTTTTTTGTGTTAGATACTCATAACTATTTTACAAATGCAATATATGGTATTATGTTTTATAGTAAACACTGATTTTTCACTAATTAACTGTATTTATTTACGAGGAAAACAAAAAACAAACTGACACGAGCATTAACTTCGAGATTACATACGCGTTGACTTATGACTGCGATAACTTAAGCATGTTCATTGTGATTGCTCAAATGCTTAGCATGTTTTTAATCACGTCGATAGTTATTTGTGATTGTGCTACTGATACGCGATTATTGCCGACTTAAATTCGATATAATTTATGGACACCTACGCGAAAATCCAAAATGTGACAGCGGGTCACATAGTAATTTGTGTGACTTTTAGTAACAATTTTATTCCAGGGTTATTCTGATGAAGTTTAAATTTATCTTCAGTTTTGTCTACAAAGTAAAAATAAGTTTTCTGTATGAAAAATATAATATGGTTACAATTTTTTTTTCTACAAATGTTTAATTACTGGTTACCGCCAAAGATACTTTGAATTTTCATACAAATATACACACTTTTGTACAACAATAACGATATTACTTTATACTATCTCAGTATATACCGATAAAGATAGCCAATTATAATCGCGGCCCAGCTCGATTGGGCGGGTGTCGCAATGCAGAACCAGCCAAATAACCAGTGTCAAACAGAAAATTTTAAAATAACAGTAAAAACTTTATTCGTACAAAAATTTTTATATTGTAATATGAAACAAATACATTTAAAAAACAAAAGGACTTGAAGATAATTAAACTAAAAATAAAAAGTAGAAAATAATCCAACAATGTTTGAGTATGTCCAAATGCTTGCCGACTGGCTGGATTTCCTCCCTAAGGAGTTATTCATATTTAAATTTATTGCAACAGTGAGGGAAAACGTTATTGAGAAGGGAATATGGAAGTCAAGGCATTTTCAGGGCTTATGACCTGTCATTGGCTGGTTTAAGTGGCCTCTTTACACACTGTGAAACATTCACCATTATTCCCATGTTTAAACACCCACATTTTTTTCATTGTTTTCAGGCGTTGCGTAGTATGTGAAATAATTCGATCAAATAAATCTCTTCACAACAATAAAGGTTTCAGATTTTTAACTTCACTAAAATCAACAGTTGGTTTGCAGAAATATTGACGTTCAAACATACGCAAAATGGTGAATGTTACACAGTGTGTAAACCAGCCAGCGACAGGTCATAAGCCCTGTAAATGCCTAGACTTCCACATTCCCTCCTCTAAAACATTCTCCGTCTCTGTTGTAATTTGTTGATACACATTTTTGTTCAGAAATTTCGATTTTACTTTGTAGACAATTGAGGGTATATAACTCTTTTAATTTCTCATTGTAATCGAGGCGGGGTTTAGAATCTCGCACGAGTGTTTCGACTCGGTGGCGACTCTGCAATAAACCCGCCAATGTACAGAAACTGAAATAAACGTAATTAAAGTATGAATATTCTTGAAGAAATTTCTCCTGTGTTGTTAAGAATCGGTGTAGATTAAACAACTCATTTATATTATGGAAAAGTGGGCCAATCTTTGTTAACATGTGATCTAAAATAGAAAATGGTGAGTGATTTATTTTACATTGATAAAGAGCCCAGACCACCTACTCTGTTTTTAATGCATATAAAAGCAATTTTATACATATAAATGTATTCTTGTTTGTAAAATTAGAAAATTCAGAATTTAATTTATTTAAAATTAATGACAGAAGAATAATATCTGATCTGGTTTTTTTGCATAAACTTGTAAATAATCTTTTTGACGTTCCTGATTTGGCCAATGGCATCATATTCATTTAAAATTTCATCAATTCTTTGTTCTGTTGAACAGACACACCCAGGTGGCCAAAATTTAAATGTATTTGCCATCAACTTTATCAAACTTATTTATTTATTAAGGAAATCATCCCGTCTTTATATAAATACAAGGTACAAAAGAACAATTAAAAAAATAAGTCCAATTAAACGTAGTTAATCAAAAAGCTAAAAGCTTTTGGTAGTATCATACATGATAAATATAGCGCAGGAAATTGGTAAAATAAACCAAAGTAGGGAACAAAATGCCGAACACTCCTCTAGTGGAACGGAAGGCCTGTTGACTACTGCCAACAGGCCGGCTTCTCCTGAAGAGTTTTAAGTGGTTTCCTCTCCACGTGAGCAAATGCTGAGAAGTTCCTGATTAGCCCACATTAATATATCCCTCCTGATCCCAATAGTTTAGATAAATTTTAAGATATTTAATAGCAGAAAAATCCACTTTTTGAAATATAAACCTTGTATATTATAAGCAAGGTAAATAATAAAGCAATTCCCATATAAAAAAATAAAAAAAATCAAAAAGCAATATAAGTTATAGAAAAATGAAACTGAGATAATAGCACCTAAAAAACAAATCTCCACAACAGTTGGAATGTTTTTGACTTTAACAAATGATAAACAAGGAATATATTAGTTTTTTTTTACATTACAAACAAGAATTTAATTATGTATTTGACCAATTTTAATGATTTTTAAATTCGTTAAGATTTTCTAGTCCTGTGGGTGTTTTCTGCAAATTGAGAAATACCGTTTTTGCGATTGATACCATTTTCAGAAATTGATTAAAACAATTTTTCGTATGAAACCGGTCTGGCTGTTTTTAGCAGAACATAGAATTGACCTTACTGCACACGATAACATCAATATCTCATTTTTTCAAAATTGTGGACTGGCCGCTTTCTGCATAACTACGTTCAATTACAGATTTCACACTAATTTAACTAAAATTAAAGTAGAATAATCCAAATTAAAAAGCATGTTATGCATCAGTAGCGTCTTTGATACCAAATTTCTAGTGAATTACAGATTTGAAGGATAAGTATAATATGCGTAAATGTGTTAAAACAGCGCACTAAATTTGGTGAACGCGCATTTGCGGTCGAAGCTGTGAAAGTGAAGTGATGTTTCGGAAAAAACTTAAAACCCACTTGTTCTCTAAATCATTTGAATAAATCCGTAGCACGTGACAACAAAATAAATTATTTTAATTAAATTACAAATTTAAAAGCTTCAATTAAATTAACTTAACAATAGAATCACCATGTAAAGCGCCCTTGAGGTATTTTATTACGAAAATGGCGCTATATAAGTTATCCATAATAAATAAATAAATAAAATAACACAGTATTTCAGAAACGTTGTGTTTTTCGTTAAAGTTATATTGAATTCAATTTAATTAAATGTATATTTTTAAATTGCGAACATCTCAAAACGAATTAAGTTGGACAAGACTTTTGAAATGGTCGAATTCATTTAAAATAAATAGTAACTGCTTCTACATATTATAAGTTCACGTCTCTGTATTGACGTACTGAATATTTCTTGATTGGATAATTTGTCCAGAGATCAAAGTGTTAATTTAGAGCAAAAATGGCGGGTGTTGTCTATGACAAAAAGAAAAATGGATATCTTTTTATGGCGGCAAAAAATATCCACAAAAGAACCGCAATAAAATGGCTTCCGTCCCTGGCCTTGAAACGGATCATTATTTTTGTTTGTTTTTCTGCCTGCTTGTTGCAAGTTTCACGGGCAGGCTTCGGGAATTTTCGACGGATAATTAAAGGAATGTTTTTTTTTTCATCAGCGATATTATTTAGCACATCCAAGTGCTCGTAGACAAGTAAGTTCTGAATTCAATCAGTCACGAATTTGATCAAGGTTTACTTATATTTTTGATTTGATTTGTCCAATATTTTCAACAGAAAAAGTAAAGCTCTAATGTGCATGTTTCTGAATGAACAGAATGTTTTAAAGTGTGAACTTCATAATAAAATAGTATTATTATTCTTAAAGTCTTGCAATTATAACAATTGATTATTATTATTTTTTTAATTCTATTTTATTGGAAAGACTGATAGCTTTAACCACGTTTGCCTACTTTACAAGGCATCAGGTTTTCGACGTCCTGGACTCCAGTGCTGATCAATCATCGGCAGTTCGTGTCAGAACTACGGGCCGCGAACCTGACTTGAAAGGATGCACCGAAGCTGGCAGCCGATAGAGATGTCTAGAGGATCTCCGTGTATACCATAATATATGCTCCAACTAGGATGCGGTCATAGAATAATGACTAAAAAATAAGTAAAAATATTATTTTTATTTGTACTATGTTTTCACTACAATTTTTACTATGTTTTAACTACATTTTAAACTGTTTTTACTTACATTTTTACCATATTTTAACTGCATTTTTCCTATGTTTTTACTACATATTTTACTATGTTTTTACTCCATTTTTTACTATGTTTTTCACTTTATCCACTACCTTTATAATAGTTCTTATATATTGATTACAGTTTTCAAAATATTTTTTTGACTGTCTTAGAACGTGGTAAATTAACCTAGTTAAATAGTCAACGAAACCTCGTATACATTGTTATTTGGTCTATGCAATATAATATGATAATAAATAAATAAATTTTTAAATAAACAATGTTTTGAGTATGTCCAAATGCTTGCTGACTGGCTGGATTTTCTCCCTAGGGAGTTGTTTATATTGAAATTTGTTGTAACAGAGAGGAAAAACCTTTTCAATAAGGGAATATGAGAGTCTAGGCACTTACAGGGCTTATTACCTGTCATTGGCTGGTTTACACACTGTATAACATTCATCATTTTGCGTATGTTTGAACGTCAATATTTCTTCAAACCAACTGTTGATTCTAGTGAAGTTAAAGATCTGAAACCTTTATTGTTGTGAAAATATTCATTTGATTGAATTATTTCACATACTGATTTTTTTTTATTATTAACTTCTACTTGTACCAGTTGGTTCTGTACAATATTTTGAGTCTATCCAAATGTTTGTAGATGAAATACTAGATTTAATCTTTAACTTCACTAAAATCAACAGATGGAAGAATTGAAGAAATACGGATGATCAAACATAGGGAAAATGGTGAATGTTACACAGCGTGTAATGTGGCCACTTAAACCAGCTAGCTTTTACAACGTAGTTAATTCAACAATGTTTTAAGTACGTCCAAATGCTTGCAAACTGGCTAGATTTTCTCCCTAGGGACTAGTTCATATTTAAATTTGTTGCAGCAGAAAGGGAACACATTTTTGAGAAGGGAATATGGGAGTCTAGGCACTTACAGGGCTTATGATTTTTCATTGGCTGTTTTAGCTGGCCACTTGACAGCCAATGACAGGTCATAAGCCCCGTTAGTGCCAAGACTCCCATATTTCCTTCTCGTAAATATTTCTCTCTCTGTTGCAACAAATTTAAAAATAATTTTTCACAACAAAAATATTTAATTTACAATTACAATTTTTTTGGCATTTTGGTAGATCATGGAATGATTACTTAGCATCTTGCTCTTGCGTAGCAATGAAAACAAATTCCACACCATGAGATGCACCAAAGCAGTGCCCAATACACCATTAGATGCAGAAAAGTAAATAATGAGTGTCTAAAGTACGAATCTTGGAAAATACAAGATTAGGAATATATGCATAGACCGATTTTAATATATTCAGCAAAAAATAATCAAACGCCCTATTGTTTTAAAGTAAGTACTTAAACACAACTCATTGTGAAAAGTCACGCGTGAAGTTTCGCTAAAGGAGCAAAAACTTGGAATAAATTACACGCTCTGCTTACCCCGAAGGAGACTTGATACCGCGGTGGAAACGTTTCGATGTAATACGATATTGCGAAGGCCTTACTAACCTTCACCTTACAAGTTAGATAATAATGCTCGTGTTACGAACTGCAAGAATAAGTAAACTTAATTATGAATAACATATTTAGGGCTTGTAACGGGGTTTGTTCACTAATAATTAACTAGTGCCTCGATTATGAACGCTATCTTCATCTGTATATATCGAGACGGTATACTTAACTTCTGTACTATCTGTATCTTACCTCGGTATGTTCTACCTACTTGTCATATCGACATCATATGATCGAAACAAGCCAATGTAATGACCGCAAACAATTAGTCCGCTTTCTTTACGTCATTAACATTTCAAATAGTTTTCATTTATATTTTAAATAGGCTCCTGTAATAAAAAGTGCTTACTTCCAAGCGATTATAAACTCCAATAAATCCCAATTCAAGCAAAAAATGCTCGCTTGAACATGAATTTTGCATGACTTTTGGAAATCACCTAGGCGGTACGCTTAACGATCGTCTGTATGTATCTCCCGATCGACTACAAAGCCGGGTCTTTTAACGTCTCGATACATATACTCGGAAAGATAGTAAAACAGTTGGAAAAAATATAATAACCAATTTTTTTTTGAGTGGTCACTTTCTGACGGATATAATCTGTGTCTGACGCCTAGATACTCTTATTTGTAAATAGGATAGAACCTAGTGACATTATTTTCACATCTAGGCGTTCGTTTTATTAAAGTGACAGTTATGTCGGAATTTAATTAAACTTCGAAACTTACTTATTTCTCTCACATATTTTTAATAGGCTTTTAAGAAAAATAGTGCCAATCATAATTAACGGAAAAATTGCTCGGTGGAACAAAATTCTTGACACTTTTAAGGCGTAGACAGTAAACGTACCGAGGGGTTCTAGACCCGTCGGTATAAAATGATAAAATGATGTACTTACATCAAAACTTGATGGTGGGGGTTTCGGTACTTTACCTCTGTAGTCGGTCGGGAGACTTTTTTCTTTAACTATGACGTGATACTGAAGCTATGTCATTTCAGATCGTAGATATGTGTACCTTGACGTACGCTTCCCCTTGATTCATATCGATGTACCTACCCAAAACTTGAAGGTGGGGGGGGGGGTTGGTAGTATATCTTTATAATCGCTAGAGGGAATTTATCTTCATCTATACCATCAAGGAGAAGGTATGACGTCTTTATTTTCCTATTATAATCGAGGCCCAGAGCTGCTTTACTGAACGTTCTCACGGACGTAGAGAACGCTTTTATACCGCGTATTTAGGACGAAGCTACGCGCCATAAAATGCGTTTTCTATGCGTTTGAGCAAACATGGCGGAAAATTTTCATTTTCTCAAATAACAATTGGTCGCCATTGCCAATTGTTTTACGACAGTAAACATGTCAGCGGATAACCCCCTATTCCTAGTTTTTTCTGTATTTGATTTTACAAGTCGCAACAATTATCAAAAACTACTTGTTGAGGTGTCCGCGCGTTCAATTTTACCGTTCTTTCCAAAATAGAAAAGTTAGTCTGAATATTTTTTATTTAATACTGCCATAAAAAAATAACTGTCGTGATCAAATACCTAGGGATATTTTCTTTATTTTTCAGTACTTTTTTTAGCGTTTCATTAGTAAAGTTTTAAGGTTAACCTTTTCCGTACTGTCCTAAAAAATATCCGCGCGTTACGATGCTGTGTAGTCATTACACATGCCAAAATGAGAGATTTTCAATCGGCAAAATCATAGGCAATTGTTTCAATTATGTATAATTGACGTAAAAAGTGATAACATTTTTAATCTAATGAGGAACTTCAGCCCTACGGGAAATTGGATACAAAAAATGTTTTCTTACGCGGGGTAAAAATTAGAGCATTAAATTGTACTGCAAAGTTTCTTGAAAATGTACAGAAAAAATAATAAAAAATATTTTGATAAAAACGCACTGCTTTAAATGACGTCACTGGTTCATGTGAATCAACCTATGATCTGAGAGCTATGGAAGATTTCCGGTCTGCTTGTCGCTTCTGGACCAATAGGAAGAACTGAATGTGAATAAGCGGATATGAACCTCTGACGTCACACGCGGAGTTATTTCAGAAATACAAAACTTTAAAAAATCGTAGCGCCGATAATACGATATGTAAAAATTAAAAAAAAAAAAAATTGACTTAGTTTAACAGTCTATTAACAAATAAAAAATTTGAAAAAAACCACTGAACTTCCTCATTGATAAAAACGCTAAAAAATCATAAGCTCACACACTTAACGCGTGCGAAAAGACTGCCTCTGACGAAAGTCAGGAAGCTACAGGCGTTTTAGAAATTTTGCAAACAAGATTCGACGAATTGTCACATTTTCAATAAAATTTAGCAGTTCATTTTAGATATCAAATTGAAAATACACCTAAAAACCAAAAAAATATTACCCAAAAAATATAAATATTGGATTAAAACGATTCGCCAATAAGCCGATCAGTTTTCAAAGTAAAAAGGTGGTCAAACCATCCATTTTATTAAAAGCATTAAACGATCAAAGGGGAAAAAGTTACGAATAAAATATAAATTTTCCTTTTCTCAATTATAATATGCAAAGCATATAAAAATGAGATCATCGAGATAAGCGAAGCGTCGAAATTAGTAAAAGATATTTGCCGATTAAATTAGGCCCAAAGTTCTGGATTTTCGAGCATGCATCCCATATTTGTATCGAATTATTTTCTTTATTTGTGTCCTGTTCTCTGTAACTGAGTTAGACTGTACCAACTACATAGTTACCTTTAGCAATTAAAAACAATGAAACTGGATAGTTCGTAAATGACTATTAGATTCGCGCTAGACAAACACTTTTTTGTGCCGAGGATTACTGTAATTATTATTTATCACTTAAATAAATAAATACTGCCGGGTTATTAAATAATAATCGTTAATAGTAAATGAAGACACAAAAATATATTTTATGAATTAACTTTCACACATGTTTAAGTCGATTTATCAAATAATCCAAATAAAATAGAATCGGGTTGTAATCCCGTGGCCAGTGTCTTGGACTCACGGCTTAAAGGTCCGTGGTTCGAATCCCAATCTACCTTAACTTTTATATATACCAACTTGTAAAAACAATTATACCACGAATTCATTCATTAGACGTACCTGTAGAATTCATAATGGACTCAGTATTGATGTAGACATTTTTAACTGCACGTTGCATCTGTTCAGAAAATTTCTTCATGGAGTTGATTATTTGGGATAGTTGCTGAATGTGCATCTTGACTGGTTTGTGCTTTGTATATGTGCCGCATGTAGTGTATATGTTTGTGTATGTTTTATATGTACGTTCGTGTGTGTGTGCGTGGATGGCTCGGGGTGTGCATTCGGTATTTTTATTTATTACCAATGATAACCTCCATGGAAAATGCAAATGTTAACAATTATTATTTTCTTACTTGAGTTTCTTATTTATTTATTTTATTGTCACATTTAATGTTTAAATCTTTTGCATAATTTATGAAAACTTAATTGGACTTTTTATGATAGAAAACCGTTGTTTTTAATATTTTTTTGTATGACTGTATGTTTTCTGAATAAAATAAAATAAAAAATAAATCAAACAAAAAAATTAGTAGTTTTTATTTTTTTATTATTCCGAATTTCGGCACCTTTACTGTCTCAATAGTTTTTATTAGATAATTAAATATAATATATTCTTTCAAGGCCGTGCGTGCACAGGAAGGTTTTTGCGAACATAGCTGGCCAGTCCTAAACCAGTTTGTGGCAAAAAACCTACAGCGCGCAGCCGTTTCCTTGAACTATGAATTAAATTCTTCGGCAGGTACTTAAAAAAGTTCCTAGAACCCGAATGTAATGTTATATATTATAATGATTGACCAGTCACAAGTATCGCTTTTAGCCATATATTTTATAACATGGATATCATTGAAGACAAATCTCAAAAGAAATCGAGTTTGTGAATTGGAAAAACCAAGTTAAAGCGCATACTAACATTTTGACAAACCCAACATATTTAACATTGTGACTGTAGTCAGATAAACAGCAAATAAGGCATATTATTTTGTTATTTTAAAACTACGTTCTTTGAAATAAATAGTATTTTTAAAAAAATAAAGTCGAATGGAGTAAAATAAAGGAAATTATTAACATATAAACAAAGAATATTTTACAATACAATGATATTTGTTCATAAAATTATAAACTCTAATAAAAAAACAGAATTTTGGAAAAAAATAGATCGGAACCAGCATGAACACGATCACAATACTAGAGAAAAGAACAAAATTAGACTTCCATTTAGGAAAAAGGCAAAGTCACAAAATTCAATTTTATTTAAAGCAATTAAAAAGTATTACGAAATGGAAAAAAATATTTATGAAGAAAAAAACATATCCAAATTTAAAATAATGGTCAAGACATATGTGATAAACAATTTATAAATTAAATATATTTTCAATGTTATTATTAGAACACACATAACAATATGTATGATATGTGTGCCCTACTTTAAGATTTAAATAAATAAAAATAAATAAATAAAATGGCATACTATATTAGTATTTAAGTTTTCCTAAAAATATTCTGTAAAACTCCTCATAAAAAGACAAAAAATATTATTTCGATAAAAAGGATTTGAACTACATAGAATTTAAGAAAAATCGCGCTAATTAAATATGCTTGCTATTCTTTTTAAAAACCAAAATTCAAGTTTTTTCTTTTCAATTTAACAATTTTAAATTAATGAGGGTCTTTGAAACATCCGAAAAAAAAATTGCCACTTATTTAGTAGCAGACAAAATATTTTTATACGTACGATTTTGAAATTAACGAAAACGGTTCATTGCATTGGCCACGCCCCTAATACGTCACGTTTAGTGTAAATTATAAACTTTGTTTATGACCGTTTAAATTTAAATTTAACATCGTCATGAATCTTGCCGTTACAACTATCAAGTCCAAACATGTCGCGTTTTTGCTGGGACATATTTTTTTTTTTTTTATATTTTTTTTATTTATTAATAAAACATATAAGACATGAATATCATGATATTATATTCCCAGGAGTTGTACGAGAAAACTCATTTGGGACGGTACATAAAAAAAATAGTACATTTCTTGTAACAATACATAGTATACATTTAAACAATAAAAATTTTAACAAATTTTAACAATCTATGAACTTAATATTAAAAAAGGAAAGAAAACATTTAAACAATCTGTGAACTTAATATTAAAGAAGAAAATAAAAACATTCAAACAATCTGTGAACTTAATATTAAAAAAGAAAAGAAAAACATTTAAACATTCTGTGAAATTAATATTAAAAAAGAAAATAAAAACATTTAAACATTCTGTGCACTTAATATTAAAAAAAGAAAAGAAAAACATTTAAACCTTAAACACAATATATAGACTATTCACAGAAACTGAGCTAAAAACTATCACTTTCAAAAAGATTCAAGAAATAGGTCTTCATTTCTGGTCTTTGAGATTTACCACTCGACATTTCATTTTTAAGGTTATCAGGCAGTTTTTTAAATTGTATACGACCAATGTATTCCAGAGACCTTTTGCCGAACTTCGTGGAACAAAATTTAGAAATGTGGAGATTTTTTGCATGTCGTGTATTATAGTTGTGAATTTCATGATTAAATGTAAGTTTTAAATTTGTGTGAGCAGAAAAGTTTATGATGTTTGAAATAGTGTTAGTGATGTCATACAGTGCCATTACCTTGAAAGGAAGTATTTTTGTGTTACAATAAATATCCTTGACATGGGAATCCCATTTCAAACCAAGAATGCTTCTCAGAGCTCGGTTTTGAAGAACTTGAATCTCAGAGATCTGGTTTTTGTTAGCGAAACCCCAAATACAGCATAAATAGGATAGGTGAGAATGTATCATAGCGTAATAGACGGCAAACAAAACAGAGTGAGGAAGCAGACCACGAAGTCTATGCAAAACGCCAGTTACGGGTACTATTTTGATTTAACATGTTCATATTGGTATTTCCATGAAAGTTGAGAGTCAATATATAGTCCTAAGTATTTAGTAACATTGGTCTTTTCAATATAGCCAGTTCCTAGAGAAATATTAATTTTCAAATCCTGTTTGTTCCCAAAAATCATATATGATGTTTTTTTTCATATTCAAACTTAATTTGTTTAATCGCATCCAGTCGGCAAGACTATCAATTTTTAAATGATTTATTTTTTAAAGTTATGTATGAAACATTTATTCACACTATTAATTGATTTTGGAATTATATTGATTTCGGAAATACAATTAATTTTTCTATATCCATTTTATGTATTTTTATATTCGGTATTCGTAGTATGTGATATTTCCTTATTTTGTTGCAATCAATTGCTTTCCACGTCACCAGATGTCAAAATCTGATGACCACGGAAATAATCCAATGGCGTCAAAAATCACAGGATTTATAGAGATAATTTTATGGACAAATAAATTTTCAACGCCTATTTATCACTAATACAAACATAACTCTAAAACTTTTAGGTGTGTGGGAGTGAATAAAATGAATTGAAGTTATTTTAATATAAGGATGTATTAAATCATAGTTTGATTACGCCTATGACTAATATTATTAATATTTAATTAAATATAATAATAATAATGACAAAGTTACAAAGTAATATATCTATTTAAAGTCAGTAGCGTGTAAAATAAATAAAACAATGCTTTAATTAATTTTTAATAAAAGATTACTCTAAATACTTTTGAACTTTGTCAAAACATTTTTTTGATTCATAATATTTTATTTATTTTTTATTTTTTAATTCGACAAAGATACATACTAGAAAACGTACAATTTGAAAGCATGCGTCGATACAATTTTACATGCATATATATATTTAATTATAGAATTACACAAAATAGATTTATATATTAAGATGTAATACATATTTTTGAATATTTTTTTATACCGGATACAATGCAATAAAAAATAAGTTGCACGTGTGTACTTATTAAATAAGATTTATTCCTAAGAGATTATTCGCAAAAATGAGAGAGTATCATGAAAAATGATAGTTTTATTGTTTCGGCAGTATATATTATATTCCCGACACATGCGGGCCATAGGTGTGTAGTATGTAGCATTATTTGAAAAAAAAGCAGTTTAAATATTTCCCGACGTCTGAGTGTTCTCAATCCCGCATTTATGTGTATTTTATTAAGGACGTTAGTCTCTACTTTGTAGTTTAATATTTTATACAGAAATTTTATATCGAAAACAACGCGGCTTTTTATCAGAGAATTAAAATGAAAACAAGTTAGAAGTTGATGATATTTTTACGCCACAATTATTTTTTTGGTGATTTTGTATTTTTGGATTTCCAGCTTTAATGTTTACTTACGACGTTTTTTGTTGGATTTATTTTGACTCATACGAAAACATGACTTATTACTTAAATATAATGGTTCTATCAAGAACTCTTAATAAATAATACATGTAAAATTTCGTCATATAACAATATTTATTCTTATTTTAAGATAAATAATAAAAAATATTTTTCAATTCATATATACTTCTTCTTGGATCAAGTGGATTTATCAACAACGTTTTGAGTTTGTCCAAATTTTTGTTGACAAGGACTGGATTTAATCCCCTAGAGAGCTGTGAAAAATATTTTTAGGCGTTGCCTAGTATGCAGGTGAAATAATTCAATTATACGAATCTCACCCGCAGCAATAAAGGTTTCAGCTTTTTAACTTAACAAACGTCAACAGATGGAAGAATCGAAGGAATGCAGATGTTCAAATATTGGCAGAATGGTGAATGTTAAAAAGTGTGGCCACTTAAACCAGCCAATGACAGGTCGTAAGCCCTGTGAATGCTTAGATTTCTATATTATCTTCTCTAAAATGTTCTTCATCTCTGTTATAAAGTAAAATTATGTTTTCTGTTCGAAAAATAGAATATGCATACTGTTAACGAAACGGCGGACTGTAAATGAAAAACGAATTTCTTTCAGTTTTGTGATTTGGGAATATTTGAGAAAGGATAGGAACATGGAATGGATACCTACCTTAATATTTTATTTATTTTATTTATTTATTCTCACTCTTTATCAAAATACAATTCCATGTTCACTTTGCCCAGCAAACAAGGGTACATACCCCGTTCCAAGCTAGGCAATTACATTTTAATATATTATAATAGTTAACAAATTAACATAGAGCACAGACAAACAAAATATAAACTTATTCGGATACACATATTGATTCATATACATACAGACATACACATATATACACACATATATGTATAAATATACACATATATACATATGTACATACACACACACGTACATACACTCATGCGCATACACATACATACATTCATAAAAACATAGACAATTTATTTATGCGAAACTTCACGGTTGTCATCTATAAATGTATTTTTTTAAAATTATTCCTTATTTTTTATATGATCTGAATGTTCTTTAATTTCTGGCACTGGGTGACAAAATGAACTATAAATTGTAACAATGTTTTCCACGACGCGCGAGATTCCAACCACTTTTTATCCAATTTCATGTGAAGTCAAAAATGTTGTTTGGTTTTTGTTCTAAATCCGAATCTTCTAATTTTGCATTTCTTCTATCTTGATGTAGGTAGGTACCATAAGGATGGGTCAAGGGAAGGATGGGAACGAAAGGTAATCGGCCAGGAATAGTATCGATAAATGCTGTTATTTACTCAACACATACATTTTTTTTCTAAACTCGTTCAATTACTGGTCACCCCGGATATAACTACTGGACATTTTGACCACTTTTGGTTGTTTCTCTGTCCAAGATTATCTTTGTTCATTGCTCCGTCACTGGACATATAAATTTAATCGAAGTATCACATTATTTTACTGGGTATCGTGAATCGAAGGACCTTGAGTTCGATAGATACAGGTTGTGGGTAGATTCATGCCTTCATAATATCTAATAATTATCCCGTGTGAGTTGATAAAACGTATAAACCATCTTATACAAGATTCATTAACACTGCATTTTTTACAATGTATGTATTTTATGCATAATCAAAGAGACGCGGACATTAAAATGCAATATTATTATAATTATTATGTAATAATATTCAAATGTTTAACATGGTATTCTGTTATAATTAATTAATACAGCGTAGCTTTGATTGAAAAATTAAACCTACCATGAAATCGACCTAATGTTGTACGGCAATGAGGAACTTCAGCAAGCTGTTTCAACTCTCTTAGGCCCAAAAAATCAGGCCTTGTTGAGAATAATGACTTTTAACCTCAAAACTAGAGGCGAGCTATAAAAAACAATATCGCGCTTTGAAACTTGAAAAGTCAGTGCATATAATGAGTCAGTGAAAATAATATCACGTCAGCGTTCGTGTTATATGGGTCGAATAACAGGCTATCAAAATACTGGCCAAAAACTTACTTTTTGTATTTTTTTCCGTCTATATGTCGTATACACACAACTATTCCCAGTAGACTGCTGTCGTCGACTTCATCAAGTGGCACGTCAAAAGAACAATAAATGCGTGATGTTGACATTTGGTATCGATCATAAATTTATCGAAATCGCCACTGTTTCAACTCTCCTCTGTTACAATTCTCCTCGGTCTCCCCTACGACAAAATTTCGTACAAAAAAAACATTTTATTAAATAAAAAAGAATTTCTTTAAACGACGTCACTGGTCAATGAATAAACCAATGGAAAGAGAGTTATGGAAGATTTTCGGCTTGCTTGCCGAAAATTGACCAATGGACAGAACTGATCGAGAATAAGTGGAAGAGAACCTCTGACGTCACACGCGGGGTTATTTCAGAAACAAAAAACGTTAAAAAACAATTGCGCTAAAAATACGATATAAAAATATCGAAAAAAATTTTTTTTTTAGGTTAGTTTAATGGTCTTATATCAAATTTTAAAAAAAATTAAAAAACCACAGAACTTCCTCATTAATATTGGCAAATCATTGACATCCTTATTTAGTCTATTTGGTGTTAACATAAAGAAACTCCAAAAGTAAAACAAAATTGTAAAGGAAAGAAAATTTTGCCTTTACGTAACATAAATTATTTTATTTGATTATGAGGCTACAAAATGAAATGTTAAATAGACTAAAGTGAGCATTTTCAACATCTAATTCTGTTTTATTTAATCGGAGAAATAAAGCTGCCAAAGGCTGCTCGCGATATTTGAGCAGTACGCGGTGAAGATGCTATAAATTACTTACTAATTTGTTGTAATTTTTCTGTTGAGTCCTCTTGTTTTCTTCATTTGGAAAAAGGACACATCCTTGGTAAAACATAAAATTGAGTATATTAAAAAATCAATATAAACGGATTCTTTAAATTTCGCCTTGTTATAATTTTATCTTCATCGGTACATATCGAGGCGTATAAAGTAACATCGATATTTATGTACGAAAGTGTGTACTATATTGTATAAAGTTTTTAAGTATCTTCGTCGGTAACCTATAATTGAAACTGTTTAAAAAAAATATAGATGAGGGGGTATTTGAAGAAAACTTAGAAATTTCCACCAAAAACGGAAAATCGGTTATTGATGTCGAAATAAACTATACATAAAAACCCTATATTCAATAATAGCGTAAATGAAAACCGTTTCTAAATTTTGCAAAAAACATATTTTAATTATACTACTTGACACGCAAACTTAGCGTTTTCCATTGAGTTAGTGAAGCATAATTAGAAATCTCACAATGCTTTTTTCAAAGGTTTTTGCAAATATCTCAGTTAACTCCACTCCACTCCTTCAATGGAGTTCGGAATTATACATATTCTAATTTTATTACTTTTTTATTTTTTTTAAATTTTATTAACATAAACGGCAAATCTGCCTTTTACAAACATTTATAATACTAACACATTTGGCTTAATATAAGAATTATAAAAACCAAAAATTATACAAGATTTATACTAAAAAAAATAAGCTAAAAATTATTTAGCATATTCAGTAAAAAGTTTAAATAATAAAACATTCTACAGTAATACAACAAGGAAATCATAAGTACTGTTTCATACAGCTGGGCAAAGTGAACAAAAAATAATATAATAAATATAATTACCACTCACCATCTTTAAATAAGTTCAAAAGGTTTGTTCTATAGGGACAATACCCTACATATTTTCATACAGATAACTCAATTTCACTTTGTATATAAAATTAAAGATAAATGTCGAATTTCCTTTGGAATACGGGCACTAGTTAACAGAGTTATCTTCGAATGTCTATAAAAAAAATCGATATTTGAGTACGAAAATGAGTTTATTTGCATAAACATTTAAAGTATCTTCGTCGGTAACTTATAATTGAACACGTTTAAAAGAAAAACTTGAATGCATATTCTGCTTTTCATATAGAAAACTTAATTTTACTTTGTAGATAAAATTGACGATAAATCTTAACTTCCTATTGTTATCGAGGCTCTGAAATTAGTAATTTAGTCAAAAACATTCGTAATGGATTCTTGTTCTATTTAACGCACAGAAGTGTATTCTTTATTTCGCCCGGACGCGGGAAAATGATTGGAAATTACAATTCCTTTATGTATTATTGTAACAATATTACAACACGGAACCAACTGCTTAATTTATTGATTTTAATATATTTTCTTACTATCTTACAATCGGTATTTCTAATAGCCTCGGGCGTGGTTTAGATCCGGGATAGAACTCTGTTCTATTTTATTCAGGTACATTCGGTTCGGTGCATTTGTCACAAAGCTCCGTTTTACTTTGTTAGTTATGTACATATTTGAAATTGTCATTTTAATTATGTCAAGTTACGTATAGAGCACAGTTTTTCAGTCGATAGCAAGCAGGGAAATATTATTTATCAACAATGTTTTGAGTTTGTCCAAATTTTTGGGGACAAGAACTGGATGAAACTCCCTGGGGAGCTGTTTATATTAACATATTACAAAGGAAATATTTTTGATAAATCCACCTGGTCTATGAAGAAGTTTGGAAATTTAAAAAAATAACATTTTCAGGCGTTGCCTAGTATTTAGGTGAAATAATTTAAGTTGAATCTCACCCGCATAAATAAAATTTTCAGCTCTTTAACTTAACAAACATCAACAGATGAAAGAATTGAAGGAATATAGATGATTAAATATGGGCAAAATTGTGAATGTTACACAGTGTGTAAATTGGTCACTTAAACCAGCCATTGACAGGTCATAAGCTCTGTAGATGCCTAGACTTCTATATTACCTTCTTTTAAATATTATTTATTTTTAAAGCATAAACTTTGTGGTCAAACATTTAAACTAATTTTGGTAAATATAAGTATATAACCATTTACCACCTTTTTACGTACCCCTACCCATCTCTTCGTCAGGACAGTCACTACACCAACATGCTAATACTAAAATATATACATTTTATATTATGCCAATTAAATTGTAATGATTGCGATTCAATATACATTGGAAAAACTAAAAAAAACTTTAAGATTAGAGTCGAATAACACTTAAGGTGTCTAAATAATAATAACTTTTCTGAATTCACAAACCATCTGATAGAAAATTGTCATAATTTCAATAACGACACTGGATTAAAAGTACCTCACGTTGAAAATAAAATATTAAAATTAGACAACTTAAACATCTTAGAAATTTAAAAAGCGATTCATAATAAGAAATCATTGATAACTAAATAAACAATATTTATTTTAGTCCACTCCTGTCTAGCTTCAAAAATAATCCCTTAAAATTACCACCCTTTAAGTGAAAAAAAAGACTTGATTTATTGGCTTGAGTTTGACAGTTGCAAAAAGAATTCTATATTTGAAAATTAATTATTTCAATTTTAGAATTCAATCCTAAACAAGTACTTAGGTACAGGTCATCAATGAAAAGTCTTTTTCCAAGGTTTAGCAGGCAAGCCAACGTTCTGGCAGGACAACGTCTGTTGGGTCCACAAGTATATATCTATTTTTATATATCTTTAAAATGTATGCTTTTAATTTACTCATTTTTTGTATAAATTACATGTAAAAGCCTTATGGGTGTGGAAAAATAAATAAAATATAAATAATTAAATACCTTGTTAAAGAAGCTTGTGAAGCTTTGAAAAAAAAATAAGTGGTTAAAAATAAAGATGTTTTATAATTAGTCGGCCTCATGGTGCAATAGTTAGCGCGCTTACCTACCACGCAAGAGGTCTCGGGTTCGATTCCCGACATGGTGGATATGAAATATTTATTTGAAAAGGTTTTCACAATACAATATTTCATGGCCTGGTACTTTAAGTGTAAGACTGATCATCTTACCTTTATGTAACAAAAAAAATGATCAAGATATGCTGTGATTGGTGTACTAATGCAGTACCCTATGCACCATTAGGTGCGAAAAGGGAATGACGAAGATGATAATTATTGTATTTTTAAAAAAATATTTGGGATTCTGAAGCCTTTTTAACTATCAAATGTGTAAAAAAGTATTTTTCGTTCACCCAAGTAAGGTTAAACATTCACATTTCCTAAACTCTTCCATGTGTCGACTTTTATTTATTATTTATTTATTTATTTTAATATATTTGGAAAATCAACAGTTCTACATACATACTTATAGTAAACAAACAGATATAGTGTACAAACTCAGAACTAATAACAGATTTCCACAAAGTATACAAAATTACTAAAGAAATTATATTATTATTTATATTTAAATCATTAACTTTGTGGTCAAACATTTAACTAAATGTTATTAAATATTTGTATATAACCACTTACCTATAAAACCTATTAAGCTTATCTCCTCCCTCCATCCCCTCTACTTTTTTCATTAATTCTCAAACAAGAGAATATTTTCATAATTTAATAATAATAATAATAATTAAAGTTTATTAACAAAAATAACAATAACTTTATCTATTACATAAACACTTAGGTAATAGATTTCTCTGGATCATGTCTAGTCTGCCTAACTAAGTACAACCTGTTTTAAGGCAGACATTTTTATGCAAAAATAAACAATAACATTACTACCTACTTGAAAATACTAAACAGTTATACAATATTAATTTATTAGGAATTTATTTTTAGTAAATTTTCCGATTTTTCTCGACCTAAATCCAGTAACCATTTTTTTTCAAATTTGATAAATTGAATCCGGGTCATGGTTTTGCAATGTTCGGGTAACAGATTGAATATTTTGGGGCCCAGAAACCTGAAATTTCTTTGCCCGAATTCAGAGTTTGTGATAGACCCCATGACCCATTCTCTAGTTTGACTTCTGGTAGTGTGGGAGTGTTCCTTTTGGGATTTGATAGAATAATTTACTTGCACAAACATTATAATTCTAAAAATATATAATTGCCTTATATCTAAGATCTCGAATTCCTCAAATAACTTGACGCTGGGGTACCTAAGGGCTTTTTAAAAATTATTTTAACTATTGATTTTTGAGCAGATTCGAGAGGTTTTAATATCGATTTATTAGTGCCTCCCCATCCTATTATGCCATAAGTTATAATTGATTTACAAAAAATAAAATATAGTTGTTTGAGTTTAGTTAGGGATAAGATGTTACATAGATGCATTATTACTTATATTTAAATTAGTATATAACGACGCTGGGGTACCTGAAGGGTGCAATCAGTGCATGTTTGTCCTAATCTGTGCATGAGCCTAAAAAAATAATATTCAGTTGATCAATCATCAAACAAACTTTCAATATAGTAATTTATATGATGTTCCACTGTAATGGTCACCCTATTAAACCTATTAAGCTTATCCCCTCCCTCCATCCCCTCTACTTTTTTCATTAATTCTCAAACAAGAGAATATTTTCATAATTTAATCAGTGCATGTTTGTCCTAATCAGTGCATGTGCTTATTAAAATGCATGTCGTGTTGGTTTAATATTTTTGTGCAACAACTATGGTGAAGGTGTATAGTGGGTTTTGCATGTTGGTTTAATTGGTTTCCTACGTACGTCTCGAAACCGGTAGACATAGAAAAGTCGGTAAGTGGTTATATACATATATTTAATAACATTTGGGAAAATCTATTTCATATTAAATAAATACATATAAGTTTATACATATAAAAATGTTATTATCATGTACTCGTAAATATTTTTTGATAATCAAAGAATTTTTTTTTTTTTTTTAGGAACAGTAAGTAAAAGAGCTGAAACTTTTATTGATTCGCGTGAGATTCATGTGGCTGAAACATTTTGCCTACTAGACAACGCCTGAAAATATTTTTTAATGTTTTGTGCTACTTATGCCGGTTAGTTCTTCCTCAAAATAAATTGTCAGAATCACGTGCGTATTAGTTCCTACAGTTTACTGCTGAATCCACTTTTCATAATTAATTTATTAGAAAGTAATGTGTTCTCGAAATCGCAGATTATAATCTTCCGTAGAAAGAGAAAATTAGGCATGGAATCAACTCGTTTGTGTTTACTAAAATGACCTTGTTTAGAAAATGAAACAAAACGTGTGCTGAACTCAATCTTGGCAAACAATTTCTTCGCACGAGCGATGTTGACTGAGCGGTAAAAAACTTCAATAAACGCATCTGGATGAGCACACAAATCGTAAGACTGATCACCTTACATTCCTGCAACAAATGATCGAGATATTCGGCATATCTTTTTTATTAAAATTAAAAATATACTTCACATAATTTCATGTAATATTCCCAAGGAGTTTAAAAAAAAAATATTATTAAGAGACGTGCAGATAACAATTATTTACAGACGTATTTAAAAAAAACCCCAAAAAATTAAAAATTATTTTAAACAATTTTTTTATATTCTAAGCTATTATAAGCATGAAAAGGTATAAATATGTATTGTATGTAATACGAGGTAAAAAGCATGAGGTATTAAAAATTACATCATATACGTAATGCAGCTTAAATGTATGTCAACAATATTTTGAGTTTGTCCAAATTTTTGTAGACAAGGACTGGATTCAACTCCCTGGGGAGCTGTTTATATTAACATATTACAACAGAGATGAAGAACATTTAAGAGAAGGTAATATAGAAGTCCAGGCATCTACAGGGCTTATGACCTGTCAAATATGTTAATATAAACAGCTCCCCAGGGAGTTGAATCCAGTCCTTATCTACAAAAATTTGGACAAATTCAAAATATTATTGATAAATTACCTGGTCCATGAAGAAGTATAGAAATTGAAAAAATAATATTTTCAGGCGTTGCCTAGTATGTAGGTGAAATAATTCAATTAGTTGAATCTCACCTGCATAAATAAAGGTTTCAGCTCTTTAACTTCACAAACATCAACAGATGAAAGAATTGAAGGAATATAGATGTTCAAATATGGGCAGAATGGTGAATGTTACACAGTGTGTAAAGTGGCCACTTAAACCTGCCTTTGCCAGGTCATAAGCCCTGTAGATGCCTAGACTTCTAAATTACCTTCTCTTAAATGTTCTTCATCTCTGTTGTAATATGTTAATTAAATGTATGTGTTTAAATATAAAAAAATACAAATAACTAATACAAATTAAAAGAGTATTTTAAAAAAATATATATTTTACATAATACGAGCTAAAAGAAAAAGTATGAGATAAAATCATAAAAATTACATACATTATACAGTTAAAAGAATATTGTTTTTTTTTTCAAATTAACAAAGGATGCAAGGCTAAAGGGATTTTGCGTATTATGCTATTAAAATCTATAACCTACTTTAACTGCCCGTCAAAACAATGTGTAAGGACAAAATGTTCAAAAAGGCTATAAAAAAATGGATAATGGAGCTGGGTAGAAGTAACATGGATTGTCTCATTCGCCCAAACTAATATTCAATCACCTGCTTCACAAACGTATAGTTTGTGTGTGTTATGATTTTATTATTTTCTTGTGCGCTTTAAAATATGAATAATATAAGTATACATAAATAAAATATAAACATAAATACGAAGTGTTTAAAACTGTCAGAACATTTGGTTATTTCCATGTATATTTTGTCTTCTTTGTATATTCTCACATGTAAAAGAAATAAATATATATTTACATATATATATCGTTAAGGGTCCTTGGCATGTGTAACCCCAGTGAGGTTACATTATTTTTATTTTAAATTATTGTTTATAATGTAAAAAAATAAAAAACTAAAAAAATAAATAAACATACTCGATACAAGCAAAAAGATGTATGCATTAATATGATGCATTTTATTAAACAATGCAATGCCCTATGTACCATTGAATGCGGATAAGACATTGATGATGATATATACCTCGTGCGGTAGTCGGCACCGTGGCATAATGATCAGCGCGTTTGACTACCATGCAAGAGGTCTCGGGTTCGATTCCCGACATGGTTGATATGAAACTTGTATTTAATTTTCTTAAACTTTTATTTTATCGATATATTTAAGATTTTTTATATTTTTAAATAAACATTTTTATGATTAAACTTCTTAGATTTTCACGGTCGTTAAGATTCACAATAAGTTTTTCTAGGTTATTATGCCGTGTGTCGTTCGTACTTTTTACCGACGTTTCGGATCGCGTTACAGCGTCCATCATCAGGGTTGATGTTGCACAACAAACATTTTTATATTGTGTTACCAAAATATTTAAAGAGAGAAATTCCTGCAAACATTAAAGGAATTAAAAGAAGGTAAAAATAAAAATTCAAAGGGTTTTTTCAGACTAGAATATTTCATAGTCCCCGGACTGGTACTTGAAGCGTAAGACTGATCATCTAACCGTCACGTAACAAAAGGGATCAAGATACGCTTCGATTGGTGTACCAATGCAGTGCCCTATGCACCATTCAGTGCAAAAAGGGAATGCTGATGATGATGATATGAAACTTTTGTGGTGGGTAAGTAATAAGTTGATAAGTTTATAGTGTCTCCGGTTAAATTATTTTTAATATAAGCAGATCAAAGCGGATATTATAATCTCATTATTGGGGACACGCTTGTCAATCATATTTATAATTACAATCAAAATTATACATCAAAATACATCTAAGACAAATCTTATCAGTCATAAACCTATAAATAAATTAGAATTAAATTTAGAGTAGGTGAGTTTAAATTTTTGTATTTAAATTCAGAACATTTTCGAGTGACTTTTTATTTAAATTTGTCTTACTTTTTAGGCAAGGATTTATATTATCTTTGATTTTTCATTTTTATACACATGCCCATTAAAAATTACAAAAAAAGAAAAAAAAACGGTTTATCTTTTGTAAGTCTTTATCGAATACATGACTTTATAACATCTAATTCTTACTTTTTTAAACCATGAAGACGTTTTATGCTATAATGGCCCTAAATTATATGATGGTATATATAAATTATGGAAACACGTTTATTAAAAAAATATATATGCTAAAAATATCTTGTATTTTGCTTAATGTAGCACGTCGGTACAGCACTGTTTGCAGAGAACAGTACAGTCTTTTGAGAGTTAAAAAGCCTATATTTTATAAGAGGTCTAAAAAAATGCACAGTATTTGAAAAGTATTTTAGTACAAAATTATAGGCACTAAAATACACTAATTTTAATTTTGTTTAAGTTCAAAATATGAAATTTTAATTAAAAACTTACCCTTATTTAAAAAAATTGATTGCACTTAAACCTGGAGCTTAAAGCACACCACAAAATCACCAACAGAATTATCACAAAACATAAATAAAATTATTGAAAATAATTCGATTCGCAGTCCATAAAAAAGGGATAAAATCGTTTTTTTGGGTAGGTACTTTTAAAGTACGTACGCACAACCCTAGAGGATTTTTTTATCTATGATGTTTGTACCTATATTCCCGGCGATTTGAGTTTGAATTCGAATTTGGAGCCCCCCTGTTGCGGCTTGACCGCGGTCACTGGTGGCTAGAGTGTGACTGTGGTTGGTCGGGAGCTTATTCTGTACTGTGATAGCTTCCGTCCGCCATTTTGCTGTCACGGTCTGCCTGTGGTTAAACCCCAGCCGGCGCAGGCCCTGTTTATAATGTGTTGCTGTTGACAGCTCTAGTAAACGGAAAATCTCGATGGTTTCGGAGGAATTAGTTGCAGCGCGAATTCTCAAAAGTTAACCGGTAAAATGCATGATAAATATTGCAATTCTTGTTTGGTACTTTCACTTTTGTACGTTGTTTTCAAAAATATTGTAAATACGATAAAATACTATTCAATGATACAAAAAAAACAAAAAGTTTATATTTGAAGCACTAACTTTGTGGTTATTCATTATAATATGCAGAGACATATGAAAAACTCTATAAAACATTTGTTCGTCCCCAGCTAGAATACTGTACTTCTATTTGGTCACCTTACTATAATGTAAGTATTAATAGACTAGAAAGGGTCCAACAAAAACATTTTAAGCAGGTCGAGTACCGGTTAAACATTAACTTCTCTAACCATGCTGAAATTATGCAGTACCATGGAATAAAATCTCTTAAAAATCGAAGAATAATGTTAGACAAGTTATTTTTATTCAAATTAATAAAACATTTAATTGATTCTCCTAACCTACTTGAAAGGCTTCCGTTCCGTGTGCCATCTAGACCAACAAGACAAAATCTTCTGTTTTACACTGAAAACGCGTCAACAAACTATTTTAAACAATCTACAATACCTCGAATATGCGACCAATATAACATTAGATTTACCGACGCTGATATTTTTTGTGACAATGTATGTAAACTTAGGTCCAAAATTATAGAAATTTTGAGAGAAGCAGATATTTAACTAAAGTTAATACATATTTTTAAATGTTAAAAATATGTATTTAAGAATAAATTCTTAAATACGTATTTTTTCATCTCGTTTCTTTTACATTTATTATATTAAACATAATTTAAATTATTGTATTAAGTGTAAACAATTTTTTGGTGTGTGCATGAGTTTCTTACACTAATATACAAAGAAATTGGCAATATTTGTGTACATACTGTTTGTTTACCAGATAAAATAAATAAATAAAGTAAAATAAATAAAACAGCTTTGTTTTTAACCACTATTTTTTTTCCACCGACCGGTTTCAAAGCAAACAAGCTTCTTCGTCAAGGTTTACGTAACTAATGAATTAATTCCTATTTTATTTTTATCATGTTCACTAAATACTACATGTGGACCTAATAAATAAAGTTTTTTTTTTCTCTTACAAGGGTGATAATTTGATATCAATATTTTCGAAGCTAGACAGGAGAGGACTAAAAGAAATATTGTCTATTTGGCTATTGATTAATTTTTTATTTTATGAATCACTTTTTTAATTTCTAAAATGTTTAAGTTGTCTAGATTTTATATTTTATTTTCAACATGAAGTACTTTTAATCCAGTGTCTTAAATGAAGTTATGATTATTTTCTATCAGATGATTTGCGAATTCAGAAAAGTGATTATTATTTAAGCATCTTAAGTGTTCTTTTACTCTAATATTAAAGTTTATTTTAGTTTTCCCAATGTAGATTGAATCGTAATCATTACAATTTAATTGGTTTATCCCAGATTTATTATATTTATGGACTTTGTCTTTGTAGAAAGCCGGTTTAATGTTCGATGGTAGGGAGTTAGATAATTCATTAGTTACGTAAACCTTAACGAAGAAGCTTGTTTGTTTTGAAACCGGTCGGTGGAAAAAAAAATAGTGGTTAAAAACAAAGTTGTTTTATTTATTTTATCAAAAAAAAATTAACGTTTTGGGAACAATACTTTCATAAAAAAGAGAGGAGAGGATGGGGGGGTTTGAATACAGTATTAGTATTTTTGTAAAACTCTATGGTGAAGGTGTAGGCATGGCAAAGGCGAATCGTCCAAACAAGCGATTATGCACAGCTCATTGACACTATTTAACTGTCGACAATATTTTTTTAAAGAAATTATGTTTGTGGAAAAACAAATAAAATAATAGCCAGTTATTATAAATCCCCACCACCGTTTATATCTTACTTCAAAAAAAATCATAAAGCGCGCCCAGCGCCCAGCCCGTTCTCAGTGAACTATGAAACTAGCCGATTGCCTCAGCTTATTCCTCCATGCAAAAAAGTACACGATATTTTACATTTTTAACCCAGTCGCGGTATTTTAGTACTAAAACAAGCTGGCAGATTATAAATAATATTTGAAGATTCACTTTTTGGAAACTAGTATTTCGATATTTTTTTTAGGATACTGTTGACATATTATGTATCATATTCACATAGGACATGTGGCGTTCGAAGTGGCCATTTTTGGCATGATTCATTTTAAAAGGAATTGGCCAGTGCTCAGTGTTCACATTTCAATCATAATGGAAATATCTACTGAATGTCATTATGGTATTATTTAATAAACTTGTGTACCTACAAGTTTTGTATTAAAATAGTGAAGAAAAAAGCAACGCATGTCACGTGGTTAATAATAATTGTTGTTTGAGTTGATTTATAATCATATCTTTAACTATATAATTCTTCTGTACGTGTGAATAAAATAATATTAACTGACATAAAATACATTTTTGAAAATCACATTCATGAAAAAAGTGCACCCCTGTTGGCGAGAAGAGCCGAGTTTGACATTTGCAAAAAGAATTCTACATTTGAAAATGATTTATTTAATGTTTTAGAATTCAACCATAAACAAGTACCTAGGGACCTACTTATCAATGGAGAGTCTTTTTCCAATGCAATGGCAGGCAAGCGAACGTTCGGGCAAGACAACGTCCGTCAGGTCCATTAGTTACTTATATATCATGTAATTATACGTAGGTACAAATTGATGAACATTTTTAAAGATTACTTATAAAGATAATCACTACTCGCCATAGAGGTATAGTGGAATTCGCACATTAGTTTAATTAGCGTCCTGATGAAGAGATGGGTATGTCTCCAAACCGGTTGACATAGAAAAGTCGGTAAGTTATTATATACTAGCATTTGCGAAATTTGGAAGCTGTTTATAATTTGTGAATTTAAAAAAAGCTGTAAAAGGTGCGCTTGAAAACGGGAATCGGGTCAATAGAGCGTAGAGCGAACCTCGGATCTCTGATCCTTCAGATCGCTACATTACCACCGGACTACAATCTGGCTTATATTTAAAAAAAATAAATTAATTATTATTATGAATACAGTCACGGAGATGATAAAACCAACATTTACTGAAGGTTTTCAATTGACGTGAGAGCATTGCGTAATTATAATATTATTTATCGTGAATGTTAGCGATTTGATGGCAAAGACCCCATTTCAAAAACACGAAGATGCTTAACCTGACTTCTTGACTATTATCTACAGTAAAAATATGTTGTAATTCGAAATAAATAAAGAGGTGCCTTGTAATGCCCAGAGGTATTTTTTATATTTAAATTGATTTAGTTTATTTACCGACGCCTAACTGATCAGGCAAATCATCATCATCAGTGGCTGTACAGCCCGTTGTGGGCCCTGAGACCTCCTCCAGAATCTGTCTCTATGCCTCCCTGCACCCCGCGGCTCTTCTCCAGTTCGTCAGGTCAATCTCTCTGTCACTTCCACATTATCCAGCCATCTTAATTTTGGTCTGCCTCTGCTTCGTCTGCCTTCTGGAGTGGTATAAATAATATTTTTTTGACCAGGCGAATAGAGGTGTTATAATAAAATAAAATCAAAGAGTATTTTTTTTTTTTACAAAAAAAATCAATGACGCTGATGTGTGTTTACATATATTTGTGCTGACACGGAAAAAGGGCATAAGTCGGGTTTTTTGCCCAATTGAGTTTTAAAATATAATTTAATACTTCAATATTCCCGTTTCAAAAATATTTTTCCTCTCTGTCGTAGCAAATTTAGATCTTAATAACTCTCTTAGGAGGAAATCTAGCCAGTCTGCAAACATTTTAATATACTCAAAACATTGTTTAAAAAAACATTTTTTTGATTTTTTCTCGCAACTGGCGGGAATCGAACCCGCGACGTCAGTTTCACAGTTGGCCGTCTAACCAACTGCGCCACGGCGCGGGGTCTGCTTAGAATAATTTTATTCTTAACACAAACAAACAAATCATCACGCAGTTTCCCCGTAGGAGTAGACAGAGAGGATAGAAGCCATATCACTTTGTATTTAAATACAGACCTCGAATCCTCTTCATTCATACATCTTCTCATGCACGCACGCCGATTATTCCTACTCTTGACATGTTCATCTTCAAGTATCTGATGGACTTGATCGTGCCATGTCTTTCTCAGTCTTCCTCGTTTTCTGCATCCATCAACATTCGCGTCGTAGATCTTTTTTGCCGTTCTTTCGCTGTCCATTCGCTCTACATGTCCAAACCAACGCAGCACCCCTTTCTTCATTCTGTCGATAATGCAAGTCTCACCCTCTCACAGTTCACGAATCTCGACATTTGCGCACCTATCATACATCGTTTTACCACACATTTGCCAGAGGGATCGCATTTCGACAATATTTAACCTACTTTCATCATTATTTTTCCAATTCCATACTTCGCTACCATACATTAGAGATGGCAAGAGAACTCCATTGTGAACTGCTAGTTTAGCCTCCCGCGACAAACATTTGTTTGCCAAAGTAGATTTCAGTGCACCGTTCACCCTGTTCCCGGCATTCGCCCTCCTTTTCATCCCTAGTAAATATACTTCCCAGATACACATATTCTTCTACCTGATTCAGAATATCTCCGTTCACACTGACCTCACATTAAGTTATATTTTCATCCCCTAAAAAAACATCACTTTCGATTTATCAACATTCATAAGCAAATCGCTTTTCTTGCATACATCATTATTCTTAGTCTGCAAACAAATCTCTATCTTGATTTTTTTTGTAACAAATTGTCTTCTTTCATGTGACCACTGAATCATATTTATTTATAATTACTCTCACTCTGTCGTTCCCAACAATTACAATTTAGTAAAAATCATTTGCTTTTAATGACGACAGCTTAATGTGTAATTAACCACAAACTTCCTTTATCAAGGTGAAGTTTACTAAAAAATATTCCAGATCGATATGATAAAAAAAAAAAATTCATGGGTTTTCCAGAGCACTGTCACAACTTGCGTTGTTCGAAATATTTAGTTATGTGTCAAATATTTCCAATTCGTCACTAATTAGTAGGTATTAACTTATTTTTAAAAAAAGAAGGAAAAAACGGCCAATTAAATGAAATAATAATATTCTTAAAGAAAAAAATAATAAAAAAAGTATATCATGCTATATTGTACACTATGGTAGTTGATTTTTTTTAAATATAGCTTTTTCAAATTTTATAGATGACTTAAAATACAACAATGTTTGATTATGTCCAAATGCTTGCAGACTGGCTGGATTTCCTCCCTAGGGAGTTGTTCATATTTAAATTTATTTCAACTGAGAGGGAAAAAAAATTGAGAAGGGAATATGGAAGTCTAGGCATTTACAGGGCTTATGACCTGTCATTGGCTGGTTTAAGTGGCCACTTTGCACACCGTGTAACATTCACCATTCTGCCTATGTTTGAACATCCACATTTCCTCAACTCTTCCATCTGTTGACTTTTGTGAAGTAAAAGAGCTGAAACCTTTATCACGTGGGTGAGATTCATCCGGCTGAACCAAATCCCCTACTAGGCAACGCCTGAAAACAATTTTTCAATTTTTATACTTCTTCTTGTACCAGGTAGTAATTCAACAATGTTTGATTATGTCCAAAAGATTATGTAAAGTGGCCACTTAAACCAGCCAATGACAGGTCATAAGCCCTGTAAATGCCTAGACTTCCATATTCCCTTCTCAATTTTTTTTCCCTCTCTGTTGAAATAAATTTAAATACTTAAAATACTGTTATTCTTTCTTTTTCCGCTGCTGCTTTTATATTTTGAAACAAAAATGAATCATTTTGGAATTACCTTTAAAAATAATAAATTGCCTTTCTTTATCATCATCATCATTCACTTTCCACACCTCATGGTGCATAGGGCACTCCATTGGTACACCAATCGCAGCGAATCTTGATCATTTTTATAACATGCAGGTAAGATGATCAGTCTTACGCTTCAGGTACCAGTCCAGGGACGATGAAATATTCTAGTGTGGAAACACAATTTTTTGAATAAATATTTCATTTCAACCATGTTGCGAATCGAACCCGAGATCGCTTGCGTGGTAGGCAGACGCGCTGACCATTACACCACGAGTCTCAATCTCTTTTGACTATTTATCCTATGAAGACCTAAAATTTTACGTCATACCTATTGTTCAAATTGATTGATTTAAACAAGCCATCACGCCGTTTCCAAGTAGAAGTAGGCAAGAGAGGATAGAACGCCATATTACTCTCTTTTTGTATATAGACCTCGAATTCACATATCTTCTCGTGCACGCGCGCCGATTAATCCGACTTTTGACATGTCCATTTTCAAGCATTTGACGAATTTAGGCATGCCATGTCTTTTTCGGTTTTCATCAATTTTTATTGCTTCTCTTACCATAATATATTTTAATTTTTTGAAAATGGTTTTAAAATTAACTTAAATTTATTGTGTTTTACAGTTGCTTCTCATCTATGCTTTTTTTTATCCCTTAAAATATTAATGTATTTTTGCCTTTCTGAAAATGTTTTTTTTTGCATTTCAGTATGTTCTTTAATTCTTATTTATTTTTAATTCTTACTTATTAATTACTTTTAGTAAGTTTTTTTTTCATTTCAATAATATTATTTCCATTTATGCAAATACTAACTAGGAACTGTTGAATTAACTTTTTTACTTTGATTTTAATTTTTAAACTACTTTCATTCATGTTTTTTCTCCTTACAATATTATTGAACTTGGAAAATAAAAATAGTTAACTGATAACCTTAGCATGTAATATAATATGGAAACTTCACTGGTCCATTAGAGATAAATCTAATTTTGTATAATATAAAACTATGTAGTTGTGCTGTATGTTTCCTGAATAAAAAAAAATAATAAAAAATATCTAACTTATTTCGCTTACCGCCCATTTTGAGAATGAAAAAAGTTGTTTTTTCTGTTGCGAATCTTAAAGACAGCTATTGCAATTATTATTTTTAAACGTGCCATTTCGTATTTCTGAGATCAATTTTACATTTAAAGAGAGCCCTTTCAATAAGAATAATTGAACCACGTCAATTTTTATTGAAATTAAAACAAAGTATTTTAAAGCTTATTTATTTTATTTTATTTGGGAAATCAACAGTTCTACATACATATTTTTAGTAAACAAACAGATATAGTTTATAAACTCAGAACTAATAACAGATTTCCACATAGTATACAAAGTTAGTAAAGAAAATATATTACATATCAAATAAATACATACAATTTATACATGTAAAAATGTTATTTTCATGTACTCAATAATCAAAGATTTTTAAAATATTAATTTTAAGAACATTAAGTTACTGTAAATTGGGCGGGATAAGGACAAAATGCTTGAAGAGAGGATAAGGAGGGGAGGGGAGATGTACATATTTATTGTTATAATGTCTACTAAGTTACATAATACATTTTTAATGTAAATTTTAAATCTGACAGAGTGATGTTTGTGTAATCTATATTTTTAAATTTTGTATTGTACATTGAAAAAGTCTTACGAAAAAAAGCATTTTTAACATACGATATTTTACTTATTGATACATGAAACAGGTGGTACCGTCTACAAATCCTGGCTAGCACATGTATTGTTATTAAACCAAGCAGCTCTGTACAGTCAACCATTCCTGTCATAAATTTATCTAATATGATCTTCTTCGTCAGCCTTCTGTGCTCCACTGCTGTATATAGACCTCTTCCATATGCTTCCATTTCTTTCGTTCGGTAGCTTGCAGCCGATTTTTATCCTCCCGCAACAACTATGTCGTCGGACCATCTTTTTAGAGGTTCCGACGCCTCTCTTATTCTCCCAAGGTCTCCATCTTAACATTTTAGAGGTCCCATCTTGTGGGGTCTTGTCTCGTAACATGTCCTGCCTATTTCCACTTCCGCCTTGCTACGCTATTCAAGATATTCGAAATTCTGGTTCCGTTCCTGAATTCCTAATTTCTTAGTCTGTCTTTTAGGCGTATATCAAGCATGGATCTTTCCATGGATCGCAGTGTGCATTTGAGCTTTTCTACATTTCTTTTTGTAAAGGCCATAGTCTCTAATGCATATGTAGTCACTGGCAGTATACATTATTCATGTGTTTTCCTTTTCAGAAAAATCGGAATCTCTTTATTTTCTAGTATGTTTCTGTATGGTGTTGAGTAAATAACAGCATTTATCGATACTATTCCTGGCCGATTACTTTTCGTTCCCATCCTTCCTTTGACCAATCCTTATGGTACCTACCTAACCTCAAGATGGAAGATATTCAAAATTAGAAGATTCGGATTTAGAACAAAAACTAAACAACATTTTTGACTTCACATAAAATCGGATAAAAAAGTGGTTGGAATCGTCGCGCGTCGTGGAAAACATTGGTATAGTTTATAGTTCATTTTGTAATCCAGTGCCAGAAATTGAAGAACATTCAGATCATATTCAGACCCTCTCCCTCTTTCATTCCCACACGCACATGTATCCTCTCCCTCATTCATTCACGCATACACACATTCACATACACATGAATACAAACGTCACACAAATACAATTACTAAACTTCTTTTCTTATATATTATGTGTCATTATATTTACAGTGGATTTTTTTAATTGGCTTTAGTATTGTTAAGATTTTTCTAATTATTTTGTTTATGTTATAGCTGTAAAAATCCCAAATAAAATGAAATAAATAAATAAATAAATATTAAAGGTAGGTATCCATTCCATGTTCCTATCCTTTCTCAAATATTTCCCAATCACAAAACTGAATGAAATTCGATTTTCATTTACAGTCCTCCTTTTCGTTAACAGTAGGTGATTTGTCTTGGGCCCATGTAAGAACGCTTTAGATACCTGTTTTAAGCTATCTATTTCTGGCACGGCTTATCTGGCAAGAGCCTATTCATGCACAACTTCCGGCAGCTTATTCATTTTCCGGACTGATAATAAATACCATATACATAGAGGTTTAGCACCCTTGAGGTATTTTGCACAAAAAAATGTTCTATAAAATCTTGTATTATATCGAACTTAATTTAAGCATTGAAAATTCCTTAAGTATTGGGTGTAGACATACATTGTGTGTGATTTTTATTCCAAGTGAAAAGAACAATAGGAAAATAATACAATGAATTAGTCAAAATTGTATTCTCCTTCATTTTTTAGAAAAAAATAGTGAATAATTCATAGCATCTTAACCATACACTGCGCAAATATTGCGAGAAGCTTTGCCAGCTTTATTGCCTCGGTTGAGCGCGAACAGAATGAGGTTTCGAAAATGCTCACTTTCGCCTATTTAACATTCCATTTTGAAGGCTTGTAATTAAATAAAATAATATATCTAACGTAAAAGCAAACGCATTATCTTGCAGAGCATAAAAAAAACCGAAGCGAGTCGAATTGGATTGGATTATCATTTAATTAAGCAATAATATGAAATAATCAGAAATAACATACCTATCTTGCCCATACACAGGTATATGTCAGTGGCGAATCGTTAATATAAGCGATAATTCGCAGCTTTACATTTTTATTGTCATCGATACAAAACTATTTATGTATTTTTCTCGCTAGTTATTGACCGCTCGAGGGTACCTGGAATAGCTAAGCATCTAGGGTGTCTGTTTGCCATGCAGAGGGCCGGTGTTCGAATCCATAACATAACGCATTTCTTTCAATAATTTTTATGTTTCTTTATTTTCAATTATTTAAATTATAAAAACTACTTGTTTTTTAAGAAGAACTTTGTGTTAAATTTGGAAATGTTTTAATTATAACTTAAAACCGCAAGCGACATAAATATTAAATGCAGTATTTTTTTAAATTTATTTCAACAGAGAGGGAAAATTTTTTCGGAGAAGGGAATATGGAAGTCTAGGCATTTACAGGGCTTACGACCTGTCATTGGCTGGTTTAAGTGGCCACTTTACACACTGTGTAACATTTACCATTCTGCCCATGTTTGAACATCCACATTTCCTAAACTCTTCCATCTGTTGACTTTTGTGAAGTAAAAGAGCTGAAACCTTTATCACGTGGGTGAGATTCATCCGGCTGAACCAAATCACCTACTAGGCAACTTAGCAAATTAACAACTTAATATTACAACTTAATAACAACTTAATAACTAACTTAAATTAACAACTAGGCAAATTTAAAAACAACATTGTCACAATTGTCAAAGCTAAACATGTCGCGTTTTTGTAGAGACATTTTTTGACAATTTTACTTATACTTTAAAAATACAATTAATTTTTCTAAGTACATTTGACATATTTTTATCGGTATTCGTAGTATGCGATATTTTCCTATTGGCTAAGGCCGTATAGCATTTATTTATTTGGGAAAAAAACGGCAGTTTACATATATTGCATATATAACATATTCAATATACATTTTCCACAGTGATAAAAGATTTATTAAGTACATTATAAGTATCAAAATACAAGTAGTTTAAAAATTGAGAAATTTTAAGCATTCAGAAGTTGCAAATAAAAAATAAAATATAAATAAATATGTGTATATACTCGTATGTAGTAATAAAAATAAAGTAAATAAAACTAAAATAAATTTAAAGAATAAGAAATACAAAAATAAATATAAAGTACCTACCACTGGCGGACCCGAAAGACGTTGTTCTGCTCAAACGCTGTGTTGCCTGCTATAAGCTGGCTCGGCAAACGCTAAATCTCGAAAAATTCGAATTTTCAATAAACTATATACTAAGTGACATTTGACATTGAGATCGTAGCACCACCTACTGGGTCTAATTGTGAATCTTAACCATCTAGGGACGTAATGAAGAAATAAGGGCAAACGTCATTTATTTTTACCTTGTGATTGGCTAAGAGTCTTCGTTGTGCTTAAATCAATATTGTGCAAAAATCACTGCTCTGGTGCCATAATCGAGCAAGAAAATACAGGCATACGTGTAAATAAAGAAAAGTCAGACCACGTTTTACCATAATCCCTCTAAAATTATGACAATTAACTCATGTCCAAGCGAATTTAGTCATTTTTTAACTGCCAGCCGGGTTTTGACGCGAGCTTGACATTTAATTCAAAACCATAAGAAATAAAAAAAAAAGCCTTTGCGTTATGAAAGCGTGCTAAAACTGTCCAAATTAAAGGGAAGAATGTTGTTTGTAAACGTACAAAAACATTTTTTTTATCACTAAAAAACAACATTCTTCCATTTTTTATTTATGCATTCTCGCCGAATGTAACCTTGGTAGGTCAATGAAAATATTATTTATGCTCCTTACTTTTTTTTACAGATTATACTAAAAATTTTAATATCTACGAACACGCGCAGTGCAAATATCTACATTTCTCTAAAAACTCCACGTAAATCGGTTAAACCGTTTAGGAGGAATTGAGTGACATCATACGTACAGAATTTTTTTATATCTAAAGATAACTAAAGATGATAAATACTGAAAATCGTCATATTTCAAAATACGACTATTGTAAAAAGCTGCCCTTTTGCTTAGACGGCAATATATCACATGATGGAAACAGACAACTGATATAATATTTGACAATATGAGAATTTATTTTTAAGTTTTTTCTGTGAACTAGACATTGAGTTGCATTGAGAACTTTGTTCTTGAGAATTTATTGTATTACGTAATTGGAGGCCACATGAAAATTATAATATAATCTAAGTGAATTAATTAATTTACCGTGTTTAAAGAAATCACCATGAAACTCTTATATAATTTACAAATTACAGCGAAGTGTAATTATCTGTTACTTAATGGATACTTAAGGAAAAACAGCACGCTAGGAATTTGATTTCTCAATCGAGACTTACTGGAAATGCATTAACTAAATCAAAATAGCGAAGTCACAGAATTCAATTTTATATCATCATCATATCCTGCACCATATCCGCACCTAGTGGTGCATAGGGCATTATATTGCTGCATATGTAGCTTGCCCTCCACATACCGCACACTGCATCTGAGGATCTAATCTCGTGTCCTTAGCGGTTTTTTAAATGAATTAATAGGCTATCAAACTACGCCTATTTTAAAAAAAACAAATAAATTCATTATTTTGTAATTTTGAAATTTCTCCTCTCGTGACGTCACAAGTTCTCGTCGGTGAGTTCTGCTAATTGGCTACCTGGAAACCGCAAATCTATCACAATTAGTTTTTTCAGAGGAACTTGTGGCGTAGTTTAAAGTAGTTAATTTTTATTGATTTTTTCATACAAATACTATGAGGATACAGTCAAATAAAAATTACAACAAATCTGTGAATAATATGTTCTACTTCACTTATTAATGGCATCCTCACCGTACACTGCGCAAACGTCGCGAGCAGCTTTTGCAGTTTTATTTCCTCGATTGAACGCGAACAGAAGGAGGTGTCGAAAATGCTCATTTTCGTCTTCTTGTCATTCCACTTTAAATCCTCGTAATCAAATAAAATAATATATTTAACTACGAACACAAGATCTTGTAAAGCAGATTTTTTTCTTTTGAATAACGTTTATTAACCGTTTGGCTTACTTTAGGTGCTCATTTGAAAAAAAACAGACACAACTTAACTTAACAGATAAATCGTATGCAACCATACAAATATTATTGTTACCGGAGGAAGGTCAAATCTACTATTATCAATAATCAAAATTTCCTTAAGCGAGCAAAAATCACTACCTTAATATCAATGGTTTTGCCTATAATTTTATATCTATACCTTCTGGTGTACCTCAGGGTTCTCACCTAGGCCCTTTACTTTTTAATGCTTAGGCTTATGACATAAACAAATGTTTTGAGTATTGTAAATTCATCTCTTTTACTGATGACATAAAAAATTTACGCCTGCATTAAATCTCACACCATGACTGTGCAAAAATGCAAAAAGATCTGGACATGCCTTTTCAGCATTGCAATATTTACTGGAGTAAGATATTAGTAAATGTCACTCATTTTGTATCTCGCGCAAACAAACGGCGATCAGCTTTCCTTACTCCTTAATATATTGTTAGACATTGAATATTACAACCAGAATAATCTCCTTAAAAAAAAAGAAAATACGATTCTATAAAAAAGGGTTTCAACTAAAATAATAAAAAAGAACATTACCGTAGGCATAATTTTACGTAGAAATAAATGAAAATGTCCCAAAATTTTGGTGATAAAAAATGGTTGTATTTCTTTTCAAAAACAACAAACTAAAATTTTGTTTACGTTATTTTAATGTTTAATTTATTATCGTTAAATTATTACGACAAATTTTGGTTCAATACTGAGTTTTTTATAAAAATTTATAAAAATTGAGACACCAATGTTTAGTCTAATTTTGAAATGGCGTAATCTGCCGGCCGAAAAGTAATTATATTTTAGTTATATAAAAATATTTTTTAAAAACCTTTGAAAATTATTGCATTTTTTTTTTTTGCTTTATTTTAAAAAAACATTCGTTATAAAATGGCAAAATCGTATGATTTCCTCATTTTTCGTGCGTTTTACACGAATACACCCTTAAATTTTAAACTTGGTTTATGACTGTTTAAATTTAAGTAGAACATCGTCACAATGGTCAAAACTAAACATGTCGCGTTTTTGTAGACATTTTTTTACAATTTTATTTTTTAAATTATGTCCATATTGATATTGAAAATACAATTAAGTTTTCTAAATCTATTTTACATATTTTTATCGGCATTCGTAATACCTCAAATACGACTTATAACTAGTTCCAACAAAAAATATTTTAACAGATCGACTATTGGTTAAACCTTAACTTCTCTAACTATGCAGAAAGTATACAGTACCATGGAATAAAGTCTCTTCAAAATCGAAGAATAATGTTAGACTAGTTATTTTTATATAATTTAGTCAATAATAAAATTGATTCCCCTTATCTACTTGAAAGACTTCCATTCCGTGTGCCATCTAGACCGACAAGACAACATCTTCTGTTTTACACAGAAAATGCGTCAACAAACTATTTGAAACATTCTACAATACCTAGAATATGCGACCAATATAACAAAAGATTTACCGGAGCTGATATTTTTTATGACAATGTATGTAAATTTAGACGAAAAAATCATTGAAATTTTTAGAGAAGCAGATATGTAACTTTATAACTATTTACATATTTTTTCATTTCTTTTCTTTTACATTTAATATATTTAACATAATTGAAATTATTGTAAACATTTTTTTGGTGTGTGCATGAGTATCCTACACCAATATACAAAAAAAAATAATCAATATTTGTGTACATACTGTTTATTTACCTAATAAAATAAACGAATAAACCTTTTCTCCGTATAATAATCGTGAGTTTTTCTTCCTACCGAAGAAATAAATTTCCCGCTTAATTTTAAGTCCTCTGGGAGAGTAATTAGTTCTGTATTTTTCCGCAGTACATTAGCGCCATATGACGCATGCGCACTGCCAAACAAAAACAAATTGATCCTGCGAGGGGTAGACATTACCTCTGTGTGTTTTTTCCTGCACAAAATCATAATAAACCATGTGAATCGTTTATAAATTTACCAGTGCTGTGTTAAAACATATTAAATCAACTAAACGAGTGATTTTAGCAACGTTTTCCTAAAGAAAAAGACGTCATTTCGATTGTGGAAAACACGTTGTCCTCAGGTAAAATATTTGCATTATATATATAGTTTTCTACCTTTAAAGGTATGTTTTTCTTCAATTGTGTATTGGAAAATAGCCAACAACATCATATTTAAATGGTGTGTCATTTTTATTGCATTTTATCGCAGTTCTTTAACAGGTTTTCATTAGATATTTATATAAATGAAATAGAGATTTGTGAATGATGCAACAAAAAAAGAAAATACGGTTATTTATTTTCAATGATATGTGATTCTTAAAAGAACAACAAATATCATTATAAATGGTTTAAGCGAGGTGATTTGGAACATTAACTTTTTTTCTTGTCAAACCAACAAACAAGAATCATTATATAAACGTTTTATTATATAAACAAATATATTAATTATTTCAATAATTTATTTAATGATTACGACAAGAGTTTTTTACAACTCGGTATTCGGTATTCGCTTGAAAATGAATTTTTCTGGAAAGGGATTTTTTTGATTCGTGTTTTGACGCTTGAAAAATCTTTGTTTGATAAATTACACCTCACCTCAAGCATTAAGGTAATCTTATTTATAATTTAAATATAGTTTATGATTTTCTTTTATATTTCATAAGCATCCAATAAAAATTATTACCCCTCAATATACATAAAAAAATATTGTGTTTTGAAAAAAGACTACAGGACTTTGATATTTTTTTATGCCTGTTTTTAGTGTTTTTTTTCAAGTAATCGATGCGTCTCAATACTGGCATAAAATTTTTAAGAAACCTAAATCATAGGGCGAATATCGTGTTTTGAAAAAACGATCCTGAATTAAGGTACATTTACAATGTTATTCATCTCTGTTGTAATGTACTGATAGTAGTAACTCCCAAAGGGCGTTTCATCCAGTTCATGTCTACAAAAATAAAATACTAATAATTATAATGACAGGATAAAAGCCCTGTAAATGCCTGGACTTCCACATTCCCCTCTAAAGAATTTTCTTCATCTCCATTTTGATATGTTGTTTTTTAATTTTTTTTTATAGCGATTTGAATCGCATGATTTTCATAATTGTTATTAGATTACAGCCTTAATGGCTAAATAATTGAGATGGGGATTTAAGTACACATAATATGTCACTCGTCTATTTCTATAACTACTTACAATGAATTTGCGCCAAGAGTTGTCACTTACAAACTTGAATTATATCGTCAATTAGCATATAAGGTGGTTTCCCGAACGAATTTCATAATTGCAAAAGATATTCTTAAAACAGGTTTGTTGGTCGCATAATATACGCGAATCGTTATTCAATATTCAAAGCATTAACTTTATGGTTAAATATTCGGCAAATGTTAGTAAATATTTGTATGGGAGAAGGGGGCTAGAGTGGACATTTTGTCATAAAATATAAATGTCAGAGAGATTGTAATTATAGGTACACCCGCCAAACTGCTAGAAATTTAAAAATTAGGATGAAAGATCATCGTCAAGCGCCTACATTAGGGTGGGTCGATGATGTATGAAGTTTTTTAGTTTTTAGACATCAAAGTAAAAGGGGTCTAAAGTGCATTTTGCATTTTGGATCACATTGAACGTAAAAATTATTAAAAAAAATATTCCGTACTACTTTTGGCCCTCAACCGAGGTTTGAAGTTTATCACTGCCTGAACATTTTGTTAATTCTATATTGATAAAAAAATATTGGTTTTCAAAGATATAATTCAATCACATTACAAATTCGAACACGTTTTAAAACTACTGAAATGCAAAAAGTTTACACTCCGCGGAACTGATTCCGTTGAGCGCCTGGCTAATATTGACAAAAAAAATGGCTAATTAAAACAATTGGTCCCATTTATTTACAAAACAAATTGCGACTTACGCCCTTAGAGGCTTATTTAATAATGTTTAATGCACATTATAAAATTTAATTGAACTGATTTTCTTACTTAAATACGAAATGACAGCCGGTTTAGAGCAAAAAATCGTCTTTTTCGGAAACTTCAAGCTTTGGTTGAGAGCCAAAAGTAGTATCGAATATTAAAAAAAATATTTTTTGCATTCCGAGTAATCCAAAAGGCAACTTTTTAGAACCCTTTTATTTCAAAATTAGGAAAAAAAAATATCGACCCATCCTAGCCTATATCCAATACCTTCTCGGAATTCGCCAATCTCATAATGGAATCGAATCATTCTTTTGATTAATTTGAAATAAAACTCCTTCATTCTACAAACGACCAAATAATAAAAAGCTTAGAGAATCTAGAAATACAAACGAAAAAAAATGCTAATTAATTGTATTATATTAAAAAATCCTTCACCATTAGTAACAATATTCCTATTTTATAAACCCCGTGCTTTCCCTAAAAACGCGTGTGAAGCGTGACTTTTTGCCGTATTTACATATGAAATACGCGCGATAAAAGTGTTTTCTACGGCCGCGAGAGCGTTTGGATTATCACGTTTGGCCACTGTTGCACTCCATTCCATTTCCAATGCCTGCGAATGTAGAGACTTTGGAGATCAAAATAACATTTTTTTTGGATGTCCGGGAGGCGAACAATATTACATATTTTATTTATGTTTTTTATAACCTTTCCAATTTATGTATCTCAAATTCTTTCTTGAAAAAAAGCTTATTAATGCATTATACTTATGACAATATTTTGAGTTTGTCCAAATATTTGTAGACAAAAGAATAGATTTTACCCCTTTTAACTCTTGTGTGGCTGTGATGTCACACTAGTCGACATAGGATACAAGGCTTGATATATATATTTTATTTTTAAAAATGATGAATTTGTATATTTTGTAATCTTCAAATGGACATGTTCACATCCGATTTGGAAAGTAAAATTTATACAAATATACTAAATGTTAATACAAAAAATATTATCATTGCTTCATGAAGAATGAATGTCCGCTAATCCAGCAACACATCTATACAGATACCTTATACAAAAGAGAGCACGGAGATACAAGTCATAACGAGGAAGACAGAGACGCTCTTCTGCGGTGGGTGTTGTCTAAAACAGATTCAGTTTTTTATCGGTTGATGACAGTGATGGGGGACGCACGCGCGTTACATGAGCTTGTGATTTTTAATTTATTTTGCTATAACAGGGCTAAATTGTACGTTTAATTGCTTAAATTATGTAGAAGAAATTATGAAACAGTATGTCTGCATGTTTATTTTTTAAATGTCTGAACTTTAGAATATTAAGTCTTTTACTAGTGGTAACACGATGTTACATCACCGCGCGCAAAGGTATTATTTACCACAGCATTTTAAGAGTTAAGATTAACAAATTACAACAGGGATATTAACAGAGTAGTTTCCCGTTGCCTTCTCTGTGCCTCGATTATGAACGCTATCTTCATCTGTATATATCGAGACGGTATACTTAACTTCTGTACTATCTGTATCTTACCTCGGTATGTTCTTCGGTAATTTTCCGTAGGGCTAAAGTTCCTCATTGTTGAGGGCAACGCAATATTTCCTTTGGTTTAGATGTAGCTATTCTATAGGCAATTTGAGAAGAAACTTTTGACGTTTACATGCTCACTAAGTTCAGTAAATATTGACAGTTAAGTGTAGGAAACAAATGTTTGCAGTCGTCGCAATAGTGACGTACTGTCGGAAAACATCACTATCGATTGACAATATCGATTTATATTGTTTTTGTTTATTTTATGTCATTATCACCATCAATGATGCATGGGGCCCTGTTTTATAACTCACGATTTCGGTTCTTAATTGAGTTTATTGGAGACTTTACCAGATTTTATCAGTTTCATAGTCCGCGACACCACATGTGCTTCCGTAACATCGCCATTTTATAAACATGTTACTTTAACATAAATAAAATAGTATAATATATAATAAAACAAATATAAAGCAATGAAATACATAAAAATTGAAGAAATCGAATAGTGGTATTTTTTTCACTTGTATTATAAAAATACAGAATTGCTTCTAATAGTTTTGTAGATTGATTGAAGAAATCTTTTAGTAGTATTTTTTCACTTGTAATTAAAAAATGCAGAATTATTTCCGTTGGTTTTGTAAAATGAATTGAGAAACCGCTGTGTAAGATTTAACCTTTATTGTAAAAATCTACAAATGTTTAAAATAGTTTTGTAAATTTAATTAAGTAATATTTTTGTTCAACGTATATTATTCGAATAAGAAGTATCTTATTATTAATATTTAAAGCATTAACTTTGTGATCAAACAATTTACTAAATGTTATTAAATATTTGTATATACCCACTTACCGACTTTTCTATGTCTACCGGTTTCGAGACGTACGTATCAGGTGTTTACCAATTAAAATGCAATTCTTGTCCTTCAGTTTACGTTGGAAGAACGTCAAGAATTTTGATATTCGTGTTAAAGAACATATGAGGTGTCTTCTCAATAATAGTTTCTCTGAATTCGCAAATCACCTAATCAATTTAAATCATGACTTTAATAAAAATACTGGAGTTAAAATCTTACATACAAATAATGAAGGGTTAAAATTAAATAATATGGAAATATTTCACATAAGGAAAGCTTTAAAAAATAATGTTCCTTTGATCAATAATCAAACAAACTTTCAATATAGTAATTTATACGATGTTCCACTGTAATGGTCACCCTATAAAACCTATTAAGCTTATCCCCTCTCACCATCGCTTCTACTTTTTTCATTAATTCTCAACAAGAGAATATTTTCATAATTTAATCAGTGCATGTTTGTCCGAATCAGTGCACGTGCTTATTAAAATGCATGTCGTGCTAGTTTTATATTTTTGTGCAACAACTATGGTGAAGGTGTATAGTGGGTTTTGCATGTTGGTTTAATTGGTGTCCTGACGAAGAGACGGGTACGTCTCGAAACTGGTAGACATAGAAACTCGGTAAGTGGTTATATATAAGTATCCTATTATATTAAAATGTTTGATTTGAAATCAAGGAAGATTTTGTTTCCAGAGATATATATTAAAATGTTAAATCAAGGTGTTTATAAAGGATATATATTTATGTACTTATGAAATTTATAAAGCAATAAGCTTTATTTGCTGTACCGACATTGTGACGCTTCATTAGGAAGCAGACTTGGTTATATAGTGTTCCGGCGGGTATTATTCAAATAGATAATGTATTTTGGCTTTTCAAATTTTGGTATAGCATTAAGTTATTTTTGTCTCTATCAGGATCCATATTTTAAAAAGATTAGAATAAGCAAATGTTCAATTTGAAAAATGTGTTTTAATTCGAGGATATGTGTGGTGCATAGGTCACCTGTGATGGAAGGGATTTGCCTTGGTAAAAGGTTTTATGGTCTCATGTTTTACTCGGCTCAGCTGGTCGGTGGATGAAAAAGTTCGGGTGGGTGCTTCGCCCCTCGGAACTTCTTCATTACAATGGCAATTCTATGGCAATTTCTTTCCACCCATGTATGTATCTTTTGATATTTATTTATGGTTTTTTAGTACAACATTTTGACCAATCTCTTCTTTTGACCAGTCTGTTTTTGGTTGGCAGGAAGCTATTGCTTTTAACAATAAGTCCGCCAAAGTACTTATTCTTTGTACTTGAAGTTTTAAAAAAAGAGAGCGGGGGATAAAAAGGAAGGAGATCATAAAAACTCAAATATTCAGGAAGTGACATTTCATATGTGATTTAAATAAAATAAAGAATGGGAGTCTCTGACATTAATGTGTAGATTATTCTACAATCGAGCACTTACTACTTTGAAAGAGAAGACAAAAAAGTTAGAGCGGTGAATGGGTATTGAAAGGGTTTTCTCGTTTCTAGAACGAAGAGATAGCCCATGCTGTGATAGAAGAAGGTTGGAAGAGCTCTCTCAGATAAACAGGCGAAGTGGGATAAATTAAAATTATGTGAAAAAAATATAGAATGTAAATGTTTCTTCTATGCCTGATACTGAGCCAGTGTAGTTGCGTGCGATGTTCGGTTATGTCGTCAAATTTACGTCAATGGAAAAAATGATTATTTTTATTATGCATTTTAATTGTTTTTGGGTAAATGAAATCCTTGATTTCCATGGACATTGCAACTTAAATACACGAATCCTGCGTATGCATAAGAGCGTAAGCGTTAAGACATTATTTTATAGCGGTGTTAATCCGTATTTTGTTATTGATAAAGCACATTTATTGTCTGCGGTCGATTGGATCGATAAATCGCTATCAAGGTGATATTTTAATATAATATAATATATATTTTTAATTAATTAAAACCTTGTGTAAACAGTATTACCATATGTACCCACGTATAAGATTCGAAATGGAAGGTTCACGACACATCAATCTTTAAGGTTGTAGTCGAGTAAGGAAATCATTTGATTTTGTTATTTAAAACACCGTTCTTTTAAAATCACAGCAATAGAAAAATTTGTAAATAGATCTGTGCTTTAGGACAATGTCGTAAATCACAACATTAAGACTGTAGTCTGGTAAAACGAACGCAAAATTAAGAAATCATACTATGTTTTTTTTAAATCGCGCAATAATAAAAAAATTAAAAAAACATAAATAAGATAAAAACAATGTTTTTTTAAGGTATTTCTGTTAAAAAATATACTTAAAAGTTTTATGTGCTAAGTGAAGAAAATCTAGACATTTATTCACAAAAGTTGCCCAGGTTTTATTTATAAATTTGCACCGTGTCGCAGTCGGTCACGGCGCAAACCAAAAAACTGAGCGTTTTAAAAGATTTTTAAAAAAATATCATAATATACTTGAATATACAAAAATTGGTACTAAATTTACAAAATCCAGTCCCCGGCCAAAATTAGTATATCATACGATTTTACCATTTAAAACTAATGTTTTTTTCAAATTGCGCCACAAAATTTTTAAAAGGTATTTCTGTTGAAAAATATATTTAAAAGTTTTATATAACTAAAATATAATTACTTTTAGACCGGCAGATTATGCCATTTTAAATTTAGACTATACTTAGGTATCTGTGATTTCAATAAAAACTAAGTATTGAACACAAATTTTTATCATAATTTAAAGATAATAATTTGACAATGAAAGTGGCAGAAGCCAAACTTTATTTTTTGATTTTGAAAAGATTTTACAAGCATTTCAAATCTCATACATTTTTCTGACATTTTTTTTATTTCTACGTAAAATTATGCCTTCGGTAATACTTTAAAAAAAATAATATTGAAATACTTTAGTTGAAACCATTTTTTATAGAATTTTATACTTTAAAAAAAATAAGATAATCATGGTTGTAATATTTAATATAAAATAACATCTTATTTACGTTTTTATGACCTTTATACCGGCCCTTACGATAGTAAATCGTTTTCGGTAATTTTAAATTTAATTTATGTTTTTTTATTTTTTTATTATTGCGCGATTAAAACAACGTTCGTTTCAAAATGACAAAATCGTATAATGTCTTAATTTTGCTTTCGTTTTACCAGACTACAGCCTTAAGACAAAGTGATTTCACGGGTATTTTGTGACTTAATAATTAACTATTTTTGGTGTTTGAAACTATTTTTAATAAAAAAAAAACGCTTCTACATATTTATTTATTTATTTATTTATTTATTTGTTTATTTATGTACGGCATTTCTGCCATTTACATATATGTGGTATAAAGAGCGCTTAAAAATAATAATATTAAAAAAAATTCTAGTATGAAATATTAATATACTCGTACTGTACACATTATTAATTACTTGAAATACATATATATTTTAAAGAAATCATACAATAACAAAATACTTTAATCAATCAAATTATAACTATTCCAACCCAATCTTCTGAAGATGATTTGCTATTTTTGATAAAAATATGTTGGTCACTTTATTTTTTAAGTTAGGCAGAGATAAACTAAATATATCAAAATGTGATGCATATCCATTCTCAGTATTCTGTAATCTAACAAAATATTGTAGATGTTCTGCTTAATCTAGGTGGTACATAGAATGAAATCAATTTCAGTAGATCAGGGGTATCAAACATTGGTTTTATTATTTATGTATGTACCAATTTTATAATATTGCACCTTTAGAACGAAAACGATTTAACTCAAAAGAACCTTAAAATGAGTTGAGATTATTTATTTATTTATTTTATTACGTAAACAAACAGTATGTACACACATATTGCCAATTTCTTTGTATATTAGTGTAAGAAACTCACGCACACATCAAAAAAATTGTTTACACTTAATACAATCATTTAAATTATGTTCAATATAATAAATGTAAAAGAAACGAAATGAAAAAATATGTAAATAACAATAAAGTGAAATATCTGCTTCTCTCAAAATTTCTATAATTTTTGACCTTAATTTACATACATTGTCACAAAAAATATCAGCCTCGGTAAATCTATTGTTATATTGGTCGCATATTCAAGGTATTGTAGATTGTTTAAAATGGTTTGTTGACGCGATTTCTGTGTAAAACAGAAGATTTTGTCTTGTCGGTCTAGATGGGACACGGAGTCTTTCAAGTAGGTTAGGAGAATAAATTTAATTATTTATTAATTTGAATAAAAAAAACCGGTCAAACATTATTCTTCGATTTTTAAGAGAGTTTATTCCATGGTACTGCATAATTTCAGCTTAAAAAACGACTTCAGTCAATATTATTTTTAAAATAATTAGGTACTGAGACATATTTATATGAGGATAACAGGGATATAATCTTTATACGCAACTTTAGTTCCAATGCCTGGGTCAGGTAACTAGAACTGGCTTTACGAGTCACTTCCGGTCTGACCCACTTCCGGTAATTTACATCCGGTAACCATCTATCAGATGTTACTCTGGAAAAGACCCTTACTAATCATGCTAGCATTACCATGGGAAATGAGAGTGGAGACCCTTTTTTAAATTTTTGTATTTTCCAAAACGAACATTAAAATAAATATCTTTATCCGTTTTTCATAGTTAAGATTTTTTCACACTGGTAAAAAACATTTCTGAGAAGTGTGTTTTAAGTTCTAGGCATTTACAGGGCTTATTTTATTTTATTTTTTTATTTTTATTTTTTAAGGAAAAACAACAGTTCTTATATAAGAATACAAAATATAAAAAATAGTACATACATCCAGTCAAAGTTTTTCACAAATATAATGAGAGAACATGTTACACAGAAAAGAGAAAATAATATATTATATAAGACATGAAAAAAAAAGAGCTTGTAAGAAGGTTAGGGGATGAGGAAATAGAGTGGAGGTGTGGAGGAGAGGGATTTTCATAATATAGTTGACCAATTCAAAAATTTGATATCATAATAAAATACACATATTTAAAGGAACATAAACTTATTACACACTGACAAATGTTTCATTTTACAGTGTTTAAAAAAGTTTTTTTTTTAAGTCGCAAAATTTTGTAAAAAAAAATATCTAAATGGGGACAAAGTAAATAAAATTTGGAGCAGCTACGATAAATAAACGAGTTTTGAACATATTTTTTTTTTTGACAAATTATAAAAAAAAAGAACTTGTCGTGTTGACTTTACGGGACAATTGATTGAAATACGCTCTAAGAGCTATGGACTATCGATAAAATTGTTTAAAATTTTGAAGAGGAAAGACAGGTCAGAAATGCTTCAACGTTTAGAAAGGGAAGTTAAACTATGAAAGGAAGAAGAGTCTTCATACGAGTCAAAATATGTACGTGATTTACGATCCAGAAGTTTAAGGAATCTATTCTGTATTTTATCTAGTTGTGATACATAAATTGTATATCGAGGATTTCAAACAACAGATGTCATCTCAAAATGGCTGCGAACGTATGCATTAAATGAGATTTTGGGGGATGCGGTTGTTTTTAATGGTTAAGTGGTGCGTATAATAAAGCCCAGATTTCTGTAAGCCATAATTATAGACGCCTGAATATGGTAATCAAATAAGAGTTTTTCATTTATAATCACACCTAAATCTCTCAGCTCGTTTTTCCTGACAAGACAATTACCGTTAATTTCATAGTTGAAAATATTTTTTTAAATGTTTCTAGTGAACGAAATAACGAAACATTTATCAGTGTGTAAGAATAGCTGGTTATAGTAACAAAAATCCGCTAGTTTATTTAGGTCGTATTGTAATTCCCAACAATTATTTTTTTACTTAATTTTTAAAAATAATTTAGTATCGTCAGCAAACCTGAGAAAATTAGCATGTTTTATAAACTTGGCAATGTCATTTATGCAAATCAAAAATAATAGAGGTCCTAAGTGGGATCCTTGAGGAACACCAGATGGAATGTAGATGCTATTTGAGTTAAACCCTAACACAGATACTGTTTGGCTTCTATTTTTGATATATGATATAAGCCATCTGTACAAATCACCTTGTATTCCCATTTCCCAATATGAATTATCATTCCACATGAAATCACATTGTACACGGATACATTCAATATTGTCACTCTAACTTATAAAACTCGTAAATCCCCAAATGATCAAAAATGACATTTTTGATCATTCTGTAAGGGCTTCAATTTTTTAAACGATTTAAATTCAAGAGTCTTTATTCAAAACATCACTTTGTTATACTCCAGTTATACTGGCAGTTTGAATTAAAACACATGAATTTTTAATGAAACATAGTTTTTATCGGCCTGGTGGTGTAATGGTCAGCACATTTGCCTACCATGCAAGAGGTCTCGGGTTCGATTCCCGACATGGTTGATATGAAATATGTATTTAAAAGGGTCTTTTTACGCTAGAATATTTCATAGTCCCTGCTAAGACTGATCATTTTACCTCCATGTAACAAAAATGATCAAGATACGCTGCGACGGGTGTACCAATGCAGTGCCCTATGCACTATTGGGTGCGGAAAGGGAATGATTATGATGAGTTTTTTTTCAAATTATAGCAAAATAATATATATATAAAAAACAGGTAACGTTTATTTTTACGAATAAAAATATTCAACGTAATCAAACTAACAATATATTTTTTAAATGGCATTTAAGTTAGTATTTTAATCATTTATTCTGAAAATAAAACTTTGTTATTATTTTATTTTTTTAACTTTTTGTAAATAATGTTATTTGTCGATTGGCGGGCTAATTGCCAAATGGCAATTTATTCCAACCAACCTGTAAAATAAAAGTTTAATTTTTTAAATTCAAGTTACAGAACATATTCAATAGAAAAAAAAGATTAAAAAGTTAAAGATATATAAAAATAGAAATAAACGTATTTGTTTATAAATTACCTTAAATCAAAACTATTACTCAATGGGATAAAGGAAAAAAGAGGAAAGAGGAAAAAGGAAAGGAGGAGAGATTAAGGGAGAGAAAGGAGATGTTTCTTCAGACGTGATTTAAACAGAGATAATATAGTAACATTATTAGTGTTACACATTTTTTATTATTTTACAAGAACACTACTACAGTTTCGGGAGAGCACTCCTCCCATCGACGGGTGATATAAAACTAATATAGTAAACACAGAATATTGTTCACAATGTCATAGAATTTAAACAAAAAATAAACATATAAAGTTTATATTTGAAGCACTAACTTTGTGGTTATTCATTATAATAAAATAAATAGAACAACTTTGTTTTTAACCACTAATTTTTATTTTTCACCGACCGGTTGCAAAGCAAACGAGCTTCTTTGTCAAGGTTCACGTAACTTATTTAAAAAATAAACAAATTAATCAGTGAAACTTAGAGCAGGGGGTTTTTTTATTCCACTTATCTGTCTTAGGAGTTAGCATATGGATGGATAGTCATCTAAATTACAGATATGAAAACATGATCAATGAGGGAAAGAACGTCAAATAAAATTTATTTCTTAAAATTTAGCACATATGTGGAAGTTACAATAATTAAGTCTAAGATAGAATTGTCTAACACTAATAACAAAGTTTTATTAACAAATTACAACAGAGATGGAGAATACCTTAAAAATGGAATACGGAAGTCTAGGCATTTACGGGGCTTATGACCTGTCATTGGCTGGTTTAAGTGGCATAGCTGTTGTAATTTGTTAATCTCAATAGGTAATAAAGCACATGGCATAACAATGAATGTAAATATTGATGGTAAAATTATTGAAAGGGTTGATGAAATGAAATACTTAGGAATTATTCTTGACTCCAGATTAAATTTAACATCACACTTTGAATATATACATAAGAAAATTTCAAAAAAGATTTTCTTCCTAGGAAGAATTCGAAAAAAAATAAATAAAAAGAGTGCAGAACTTATATACAAAACAATAATTGCCCCTCATTGGGACTATTGCTCTACTTTATTATATTTAGCTAACGAGGGAGACATAAACAAGTTTGAAATACTACAAAATAGAGCAATGAGAATTATACTGAAAAAAAGCAAATATAATAGTGTTGAAAAAATGAGAAAACAATTGAACTGGATAGGAATAAAGAAAAGACTATTGTATAATGTATTTGTATTTATAAATAAAGTGTTTAATAATCTCATGCCAAAGTATTTTATAAGTGAAATTATATTAAATAGAAATGTACATAAATATAGGACAAGAAATAGAAATAGGATAAGACTACCACTTAAGAAAAAAACAAAATCACAAAATAGCTTAATGTATAAAGGGTTAAAACTGTATGATGAGATGCCTGAAAGTATAAAGAATGAAAGAAAACTTACGGATTTAAAAAAAAAATGTTATGTTTATTGTAATAATGTAGTCATGTAAGAAATATTTAATAAGTATTTGTTATAATTGTAAATATATTAGTTAATATACAATGTAATATTAACTAACTTAAGTAAATAAATAAAAAAATAAAATTACTCCCGAGGGGGTAAAATCCAGTCTTTTGTCTATAAACATTTGGACAAACTCAAATATTGTAATAAAACCAACTGGTCCAAGAAGAAGTTTTAAAATTGGGAAATTGTTTTCAGGCGTTGCCTAGTATGTGAAATAGTTCAGTCAGATGAATCGCTTCACAACAATAAAGGTTTCAGCTCTTTAACTTCACTTAAATCAACAAATGCTAGAATTGAAGAAATACGCATGTTTAAACATTGGCAGAATGGTGAGTGTTACACAGTGTGTAAAGTGGCCACCTTAACCAGCCAATGACAGGTCATAAGCCCTGTTAATTCCTAGACTTACATATTCTCTTTTTAAGGTATTCTCCATCCCTGTTGTAATTTGTTAATCTTAATGACTCCCGAGGGAGTGAAATCCAGTCTTTTGACTACAAACATTTTGAAAAACTCAAATATTGTAACAAAGTTTTATTTTCATAATAATTTATAATGAAGTGTTACGAAGGGAATGCTGATTCTATTAATAATATTAGATATTAGTATCATTATTATGGGTTAAAAACATTAAATTACTGCATGGGTAGGTATTTAATGTACAACCTTCCAGTTGGCGAAATAAGAGTTGGATTTAGTTATAGCTAATTGAATTCTGATTCAGAATCAATAAATAACTAAAAAATGGAATAATGTGAGTTGCGGCGCACGGCATGGCAGTGGTATACTTCGAGTTTTGTTCATTTTGTCGAGTGTCAATAGCAGAAGTCGATCTATTAATCTCACTAAAAGGTTTTTGGGCAGAGACAGCTCGCGAATTGGCTTTTGCTTCGAGAAAGAAAATTTCTGCACACCGAACATAAATCCACATTTGACGTCCAAAAACCACATGCTCCGTACGCTAAAAAACAACTCCTATTTTTCGTCGCTCAGTAAAAAAGGATACAAAAAATCTGATCTTTCAGTCTGAAATGTAATGTTTTCTAAACTAGATTGAAATTTATTCCAATAAAGAGGATTTTTTTTTTAGAAGGGAATATGAAAGTTTCGGCGTTTACGGAGCCTGTGATCTGTCATTGGCTTGTGCAAGTGGCCACTTACACACTGTGTGACATTCATTATTCTGTCTATATTTAAACGACCACAATTAGTGATCGACCGAAACAAGATCTTTAGTTGAAACTAGTTCAGTTAATATATAAATACAGCAGAGTTATTTAAAAGATACATTATTAAACAATGTTTGAGTATGTCCAAATGCTTGCAGACTGGCTGGATTTCCTCCCTAGGGAGTTATTCATTTTAATTATTTTTTTTAAATATGGAAGGCTAGGCATTTACAGGGCTAATTACGTGTCATTGGCTGGTTTAAGTGGCTACTTTACACATACTGTGTAACATTTACAATTCTGCCCATGTTTGAACATCCACATTCTCTCGAGTCTTCCATCTGTTGACTTTTGTGAAGAAAAAGAGCTGAAACCTTTATAACGTGGGTGAGATTCATCCGGCTGAACCAAATCACCTACTAGGCAACGCCTGAAAACAATTTTCCAATTTTTATACTTCTTTTACCAGGTAGTAATTCAACAATGTTTGAGTATGTCCAAATGCTTGCAGAGTGGCTGGATTTCCTCCCTAGGGAGTTATTCATATTTAAATTTATTTCAACAGAGAGGGAAAACACTATTTTACATTACAAAAGTCAACAGATGGAAAAGTCGAGGAAATGTGAATGTTCAAACATGGGCAGAATGGTGAATGTTACACAGTGTGTAAAGTGGCCACTTAAACCAGCCAACGACAGGTCATAAGCCCTGTAAATGGCTAGACTCCCTTATTTCCTTCTCAAAAATGTTTTCCCTCTCTGTTGAAATAATTTTAAAGTTCACTCATTTTTCTTAAGATAAAACTTACCAACAGGGCAATAATGCCTTGTCTCTTCTCAATCACATATAATAATTATGTCTTTTATACATTTTTTTTCCTTATATCACGTATATAATATGTAATTTATGTTTTGATCATACTTTTTATATATTATTTTAATCAACTTATTAAATACTTGTTTATATACCAATCCATTAGGGTTTATCAAAAAACCTTTCTATTGGTTTAAAATAAAAAATAAATAAAAAAAACGCCCAAAGTTAGCCATGTTATTGTTAAACCACATGAGTTCATTAAAATACACGATAAAACAGAGTTAAAGAGCATTTGTTTCGTTGTTATTTTTTATGCATGGGTTATAATGCAACACTTTTTTAATGTACGCTGTAGGAACTTTAAATTTTAAACTAAAAAAGAAAAATATAAGAACTATAAACTAAATGCCACAGGTCAAATGCAAAATTAAATTTTAAAAGAGTAACTTGTTTACTGACGAAAAATCATTGCTTTTTTGTACAAGTGAAACCTATAGGAAGACCCACGGTCTTAAACACGGTTTCGGGTGTGTGATGGAATGTACTTGCTCACTTTTCTGAAGTAAAAAAACTGAAATATTTATTGATGTGGGCGAGATTCGCCTAGCTGAAATATTTCATTTCTTAGGCGAAGCCTAAAAACACTTTTTAAATTTCATTTTAAACCCTGTTTTGCATCTTCGTTGCGTTGTATATTGTGGTGCAAAAATAAATAAATAAATAAAATATAGTATACTTATTTGTTTGAAAAAATAAGCTGGAATAATCGACTAGTTTCTTGGCTCACCGCAGGCGCTGGGCGCGCTTTATTAAAATTTATATTAATGTTAGGATAAAAATACAAACGGTGGAAATGATTTAAAATAAATGTTAATTATTTATTTGTTTTTCTGTATATAAAGTTTCTGTAAAACATTATTATGGTTGGTCTAATATAATGGTATGCTGCGCATAATCGCTTCTATACACGGTTCGCCCCTGATATGTATGCATATGTGTGTATGTATATGTATATATGTATCAATTTGTGTAAACTAGTAAGTTTATACTTTATTTGTCTGTTCTTTTTTTTAACTTGTAAATAATTATCACGTTTTAAAATGTAAGTACCTAGCTTGGAACGAGGTACGTACCCTTGTTAGCTGGGCAAAGTGTACAAAAAATGTATGTAACATGATAATATGTATAAATAAATAAACTTATGACAAAATAGCAACTATTTTTTCAGAATTTTCGAAAAAAATAAATCTCCGTTCTGGCGTAACTAAGCCAGATACAAGAGCATAGATTAGAGCACTTTGTAGAACTATTTTCAGGGAGTTAGGCCTTACCTGTAACTCAAAAATGACGATTTTGACCTTAGGACAAGATAGAACTTGAGTAACGACATGTATTCTCTGTTTTAAATACAGATCATTGAGGACAGTGATAAATATTATGCATTTACAGATTTAAATACAGATCATTGAGGACAGTGATAAAAATTATGCATTTACAGCTGGCAGTTAGGAGGTTAGTGTTAATTATTATTGATTTAACAAATCATATAATAGCACGATAAGTCTTATAATTAAAAACTAACATCTTGGTATTATTTGAACAGATTATAAAATAAAGTTAGTCAGGAAACTGTGTTGGAAATGCAAATTGCGTAAAGTAATAATTGTTTCAATGTCACAGTAATCGTTTTAGTAATTAAATATATATTTCAAGCAGAACAGACCTGTGCAATCAGAATCGAAAACATTTCAATTTTATTCAGAAGAAAAAAATAGCAAAACAGATATTTTTACTAAACGTAGAACTCAGTAGAATTTTGTCTCGAAATCTGTTATATTAAGTGGCAAGCATTTTGCGGTGCGGCGCCGGCGCGGTGAACTCAAACATATGGTAACGAGTGTAGTGTCCATATGACCGCGCGGGCGCGGCAAGGCGCAAAACGCCGCAAAACGCTCGCCACTATAGTCAAGCACAACAGTTTGTCAACGGGTGCTAAAGCATATTTTTTTTTTACAATATTTTTTGTTTGTCCAAATGTTTGTAGGCACACTGAATTTTTCTTCCTAGGGATTTATCAAGATGTAAATGGTGTATATATATATATATACATATATGCACACATACATACACATAAATATACCCATGCGCATACACATATCTATACATACATAGCTAAAATATACAAAATTTAATCAGTATATGCGAAACTTCATGATCGCCTTTTGTATTTTTTTAATTATTCTTTATTTTAATATTTTATAATTTTATATTTTGTTGTATTATTAAGAGTTGCATTATCAATTCTATTATGTTGTATGTTTAACAAAAGTCCAAGTTTTTGTAGACAAGGACTGGATTCAACCCCTTAGGGAGTTGGACGGGGGTTGGTATACAGATAAAACCCTCTAAATGATAAAATTTTAGACAAGTTAAAAATGCATTCACATGTCATTTTAGAGCTTTATCAACTGATAAAATCCCTTGGAGTAATATCACGCCATTGACTAAGACTTGCTCATACGAAAAAAAACCCTTCTTCGACATTATCTTATCTTATCATTTCATAGTAATTGTAATTTAATTTTCACTTTTTTGTAGTAGATACTCCTTACCATTTTGCAAATGCAATATATTCTATTATTTTTAAAAGTAAACGCAGATTTTTACTAGTGAACTGTATTTATTTACGAGGAAAACAAAAAACAAACCGACACGAGCGTTGATTTAGAGATTACACACGAGTTGACTTATGACTGCGATAACTTAAGCTTGTTCATTATTGTGCATTGTGATTGTTCAAATGCTTAGCATGTTTTTAAGCATGTCGATAGTTATTTGTGATTGGAGCTACTGGGGTGCTATTCAAAACCACTCTGGCGGCAAAATAAAGCAGCTTTTCTCATGTATTTTGTATGTAAATACACGAGATAATACGGCCACGAGAGCGTTTGGAATACCAGCTCTGAATTAGTGAAATACCCATAATCCTCTGACGTTTAGTTTTAAAGTTAGCAAGCATGAAAAAGCCTTTTTTTGTTGACGCTAAACCAGCATCAATAAATGATAATAGTATACATATTATTTGATTTCCATGGAATATGAGGTGTAGAAGTTATTTGAGGCGAAGTAAAAGTGAAGTGGTTGACATTGGGGGGAGAGAGTGAAGGGACACTAGTTCGTGTCCTTCCTGTGTCCATTGTGGATAAGGAAACAATGTCGCGTAGTACTTCTCGTATTTCACTTCCTATTGCGGAACAAGATATCTATTTATTTATTTTTATAGAAACATACAGTCAACGATTATTAAATTATATAATAAAGACAAGGCTGAAAGACATCCTCAAATGTGCGTTCATAGTCCATGATCGATGTCACACACGAGATGACATATTTCACCTGAAATAGAGCGACGACCTATGACGTAAGTCATCGCTCTCTATAGAATCCAATACAACAATTTATGCAACTTTAACAGTATTGCATAGAAAGACGAGAGCATCATCTTGTAGTATATAAACATTGTCCCTACCAAAGAGAAATGAACAACAAAGGAACGTGGCCAATAAAGAGACCACAGGGCGCAGTCAACGCTCAGTTCAGTCCAGTAAAATTCTCTTCCCATCATCGCCGCTACGCTCGCGTTACAAAACCAAGTGCTGTATCTTATTTGCCATGTAATAAATACGCATTAAACAGCAACCTCGTGTCTTCTCTAAATCTCTAACTGGGTTAGGAGCTCCACCAACTCTCAACAATCAAAATCCTTCATATATATGTAAGAGGGTGTGTTTTTGGGTATTTGTATGGTAGAAAGTGTTCAAGTGTGCGTAAGCGTGTGCATCATCAAAAAGTAAGTGGGAGTGTATCGCAGCCAGATAGAACAAGTCGTAATTTATTTTTAAATAAATTAAGTGGCACGTGAAATATACCAAAATATAAAAAAAAAACAATTTGAACAAGAACGATAGAGGAAAAAGTGCTTGGTATAATAAGTGCTACAGACTAGCAGATGGCGTAAATATTTGTTTCGTGTCACGCGGAAGAGGACATTAAAATTAATTTTGGAAAGAAGTTTTAAGAGTCTAATTTATTATTCAATAATTTATATATTCAGATATTTTGCGTCTGTTTGGAAGGGTAAAATATCAATTTTATTGAGTGACTTTTTATTTTATACTAGCGGAACAGACTGACGTTGTCTATTAGCTTGAATTTTTTGAAAATAGATAAGTAGGTACCTAGATACTTGTTTATGATTGAATTGAAACACAAAAAAACATCCTACTATTTTTTTTGTATATGCATTAACGTCGAATGCAACCCTCGCAGGTCGATGAAAAAAAGATTCATGCTTCTAACTTTTTTTTGACAGATTCGATTGAAAATTTGAATACATACGAACACGCGCAGATCAAAGATCTACATTTCGCTGAAAATCGTACGTAAATCGGCTAAGCCGTTTAGCAGGAGTTCAGTGACGTCACACGTATAGAAGAATTATGTATATAAAAATAGCCCCAAAATTTTACATAACACCTATTGTTATGGAATTGATTCAAACAAACAATCACGCCGTTTCAACGTAGGGGTAGGCAGAGAGGGTAGAACGCCATATCACTCTCTCTTTGTAAACACACCTCGCATTCATGTATTTTCTCATGCACCCACGCCGATTATTCCGACTTTCGACATGTCCATTTTCAAGTACTTGTTGAATTTGGGCATTCCATGTCTTTTTCGGGTTTCATCGATTTTACGTGTAAGCAAACGCTACGACTACTACACCACGAGGCCTAAAATCGGTAAATAGGGCGTTGACTTGAGATTTTCTGCAAAAAGAGTAAGTAATAAAATTTGTGAATAATTGAAGGAGATTAGATTCTATTGACCCTTATAAAACTAGTTATATTTGATAATTAAATAATAAACAATAAAAAAATTGAGGGTGCAATTTGCAAACTCGGCAAAATCTATCATTCTTTATTTAGAGCAAATTACAAAAAAAAATATACAATGGCAGCTTCAATTTTTTTTTACATTTCCAATTTTATTATAGCCAGTTAATATTTTATATGTAGCTAGTTATGAAATAATCATGATTATAATGTCAAGAAACAATAGTGAAATAATTTATTTAAATTTGGAGATTACCAAAATTGCAATACTAAATAATTTGAAGGTTGAATTTTCATAAACATAGCCGTATTTTGAACTGACAATGAAAACGCGCACACAATGTTTTAATATAGGCAGATTGGTAAATGTTACACGGTGAGTAAAGTGGCCAGTTAAACCAGCCAGTAACACGTCATAAGCCCGGTCAATGCCTAGACTTCCACATTCCCTTCTTAAAAATGATGTCCATCTCTGTTGCAACAAATTTAGATGGCAATAACTCCCTCGGGAGGAAATCCACCCAGTCTAAAGACTTTGGACACACTCAAAACATCGCTGGTTAAAAAAAGACATTTAAAACTTCAAAATTAATGCAAGAAACGTCGTAAAGATTTGATTTCAATTTAATTCAGAATATATGTATGAATACATTCTTTTCTGTTAATATTTCTTGCGGTGAATTCGATCAACAAGTGACTTGTTTGGAAAGCTGGTTCTCTCGAACCCATAGTAACTCGGCTCGGAACGCACTGAATTATTCATTTTGCGACCGACCCCTTAATCCCACCCCGGTGACCCAACCCCAGCTACTTGCTTATTCTAGAAACAACGTATCCTTCTAATAACATAAACTGCCTTCTGAACAAATCAGCGGCATTCAGAGACGTTGGATATCGACTGAATTGAAATTAAAAGAACGCTTTGAACATAAAATGTATAATTTGATCAACTGAGAGGGAAACCGTTTTTGAGGAGGGAGTAAATAAGTATCGGATTAGCCAATGACCGGTCGCGAGCTTGGTAAATGCTTAAAATGATGTATTCCTAACTCAAAAATGTTTTTCTTCTCAGTTTCATCAAATTTCAATCTTGCGGAGTGAAATCCAACCTTGTCTACAAACATTAATTATATAAATATTAAAAATAATGCTTTACAAAAATCGCACTTTTCCCTCTTTCCAATTGTTCCAAGAATCTAAACTTTTAGACATAAGACGAATATATTGTTTTCAATGTTTAAAAAATATATTTTAAAACCAACATTTATTTACAAGTTATTCAAATAGATGAAGTCAAAGAAGGAATCGTGTGTTAGAAATACCACATTGTAAAACGAGGCTCGCACAGAGACATGCATATCTTTTTTACTGATAATATTTCATTGATTCCAAACTTTCAAAAGGTTCCTTCTTTTAAAAAACACGCAGTATCCTGAATTCAAACTAAAGATATGAACTCTTTTTTCTATGAAATATTTTGTTGCCCTTTAATAATAAGGAATATTTTTAGGTTTTTTTTATATTTTTTATTTCCTTTTTTAATTACTACACAAAAAAATATCTTTTCATCTTTTACAGAATACTTTATTTTATCTTTCTTATGTTACACAAAAATATTATAACTGTCTATTTATTATAGGAGCAAAAATTCATTAACATTTTCTTGTATACCCACGAACAGGCCATGCCTTTGTGGGATTTTTTGCTTACTATTTTTACTATTAATATGTATTTCATTGCTATGTAATTATCTTTTATTTTTTTAATACTCTGTTTAACCTCTTATGTTTATTGTAAAAAAACAAAAAATTAAAAACAAATTTTTTTTTTTTGCTTATTGAAGACGAAAAGACAGAAAACTCATTTAGGAGAATCCGGACTGTTGACAAACATTGCCAGACTTTTCGTTCCACTTAAAGATTGTTCAGGATTTGTATCCTATTCTTATATATTTCGACAGCTGCCTTTACTATTTTACCATATATGAGGGTTCATAGTCCATAATCGATGACACACACGTGCTAAAACATTTCACATGAAATAGTGCGATGACCGATGAAGCAATCTCGCAAGGTTGACAGTCCTCTCACCGACGCAAACCCTGCACAACAATGTCACTCCACGACGGCATTGTTTTCAACAACCTACGTTGACCTGCACAAGCATCAACGTCCAAAAACCATTTTATCGACTCGATAACATCATCGGAGCATCTTACATGCATCATATCCCACCTTCGCAAGTCATGGAAAGAATATTCATAACGCATGCACACATTCGGTTTGCCCAGAACTCTTCGATCTCCAACAACGACTACTCTTTGCCACGAAAAACGCGTCATCTCACTTTGGAGATACCTGTCAATCTACAGTGAGATATTTTTCGTCATTGATCATCTGACAAACAACAGCTGGATATCCATCCACGGATGGCTTCTGTGTTTAAACTTTAGTGATAACGAATCATAGATTTACGAATCATCGATAGTCCCAGTTAGTTCAGATCCCAACTAAAATCCTACTTCTTTGGACTATCATACCTTCAATTTTAAATCTGGGAATAAAATATATCACTTAAGTTTAGTTACAAAAAAAAACAGTAATTTCCATTATGCATTGTTTTTACTTTTTCGATGGATAATCATTTCAAACACTGCAACGCTGGACTTTCCAACAGTTTATTTCACACCAGAGCGCCACACCACGATTTTTAGCCTCGTCAACACTCATGGTACTAGCCAAAATTGACAATGAATTCAAGAACAAATTTGTGATCACATTACCTGAATGTCTAACATCAGCAGTGCTTCGCACTAAGATACAAGTGTCCTATAGGACTTAGAAGGACCTAGAAGATTTTTATAAAAAAGAAAACAATCTTCAACGGTTAATCCATGTATCGTGAGATCACCTCATTGGAAGGGGGGTACTGTGGTGTTCATAGTCCATAATCAACGACAAAGACGTGCTGAAACATTTCACCTGAAATAGTGCGATGACCGATGAAGCAATGTCATAGTTTTCTATAGAATCCAATACAACGAATTATGCAACTCTAACAGTATTGCACAGACAGACAAAAGTATCATTCTGCAGTAAATTAACACCATTCCTATCAACGAAATATGAACAACAAAGGAACGCGGTCTATAAAGAGACCACAGGGCGCAGTCAACGCCCAGTTCAGTCCAGTAAAATTCGGTCAGTCAGTTACTCAGTTCCAGCATTTAGTTCAAGTGCAGTCCCTTCAACTCCTCATCGCTGTAATACTCGCGCGACACTATTCACTATTTATTCGCCATGTAATAAATACGCATTAAACAGCTACCTCGTTTCTTCTGTCAATCTCTAACTGGGCTAGGAGCTCCAACTCTCAACAACCTAAACCGACATGTATGATGTTACCCCATGTGATAAGTCCTTATGGCACATTACGGTTGCAATACCTTCCAAGTTCTCATTCAGACTTCTACATCGCGTCTCTAGTTTCATGCTCCAAGCTTAAAAACGGACAATGCATCAGGAAATGACGGATATCTTGTGGTGTCTCGTCATCACATAAATAGCTGTTGATTTCTGAGAGCAAAGTGGTGAAGATAGCTAAAACAATGTTTATAAAACGAACAAATAAGTATAAAAGTGTGGAGGTGAAATGCAGATTGAAATAGCCCTTAGCAGATTCAGCAATTTACATCTCAGGCAGATAATGGTGAAATTTTATGTTTCGTATGTTGTATGGCTCAGAAACCTGGATTTTCAAAGTACACGCTTTGAACCGGTCGGGAAGATTTGAGAGGTGGCTTCTCAAAAGAATGCTTCGTAAACCGCGGACAGATTTGGTCAGCAAAGTGATAAGTTGATAAAAGGTGATAAGTTGTATACAAATTGAGAGAAAAAGAGGATATATCGAAAATAATTACATCTAATAAGTTGGTTGCAAATTATGTGGGTATGCATTGTTAAAAATGTTTATTGTCACAACTCAGCATCCTTTTTTGTACCCACAACATCTGTTCACTTCCCACCTCAGTATCCTTTGATCACCTGCCACATTAAGACCTGGGGTAGTAAATCGCGCGTTTATTTTGTTGAACGTGTGCCGCATCATAGACTTTGTTTCCACCAACCACCAGTGTTGATCATCAGATTGGTGTTTGCCATAGTGCTGGTGCCGCTTGCAAGTGACCACCAGACCCAAGCAATTCCATCAAGAACAAACCAGATTATCCATTCCTGATTCATTTCATTTGTTGGGGTTGTGAGTGATTGACACTGCATACCGCATAGAAGGATATTCATTTATTTATATTAAATTTAAAATACAGTCCACTATATCGTAGAAGCCCTAGGGCTTCGCCCCCGCTATTTCTTACCCCGCATCCGCGTGGAAATTCGTTTCCACCATAAGTCAATAGTATTTTACACATTATTTGGAAAAAAATATTGGGCTCAACAAAAGGAAGATCTTGTAGATGAAATAATTAATCAAGTAGTTGAAATACAAGTCTGGTGATGTCGCGAGAGCGATAAAACCGATTATTAAACTAACCTGTTATTTAAACATTTTATTCATTTAATTTCGATTGTTTCAGGGGTCTGTTTAGACGACTTGTAAAGGGGTTTTCTTGGCACTCCGAATATGACTAGTAATTTGATATTACCTCAAGTCAAATCTCGTTAGGGTTGCTACGATTCTCAGTAGAAGGGTGTTTGGAGGAGAGGAGGCATCTTACCAAATATCTTCGTTTATGAAATTTTCCTTCTGCTTCGAATTTTCGCTTTGTCTGGTAAAAATAGACTAATAATTATAATAACACGCATATTTTTATTATTTTAAAATATTGAAAAATACTCATCATTAAAATTCATTGGTATATAAAAACATTTGAGTTTGTAAGTGAAAATTCTTGATGGAAGTTCATTGTAATTTATTATAGAAATAAAAGACGAGTGATACTTTAGTCCACAAATTTGGAATATCCAGTGACCGGTTTCATCACTTTCGTGACATCTTCGAGACTGGTATCTTTATTAAGGAGTTCAATGTATTTATAAGGTAAGGATAGATAATTCAAAATGATTTGAAAGTAAATGAAATAAAATTCAACAATGTTTGAGTATGTCCAAATGCTTGCAGACTGGCTGGATTTCCTCCCTAGGGAGTTATTCATATGTAAATAAATTTATTTCAACAGAGAGGGAAAACATTTTTGAGAAGGCGATATGGAAGTCTAGGCATTTACAGGGCTTATGACTTGTCATTGGCTGGTTTAAGTGGCCACTTTACACGCACTGTGTAACATTTACCATTCTGTCCATGTTTCAACATCCACATTTCCTCAACTCTTCCATCTTTTGACTTTTGTGAAGTAAATGAGCTGAAACCTTTATCACGTGGGTGAGATTCATCCGGCTGAACCAAATCACCTACTAGGCAATGCCTGATGAACTTCAGCCAGATGAATCTCACCCACGTGATAGAGGTTTCAGCTCATTTACTTCACAAAAGTCAACAGATGGAAGAGTTTAGGAAATGTGAAAATGAAAAGTCATAAGCCCTGTAAAGGATTAAAGTAATACTCGTCTTTTATTTCAATAATAAATCATTGGTATATATTCAACAATGTTTTGAGTATGTCCAAATGCTTGCAGACTGGTTGGATTTTCTCTTAGGGAGTTGTTCATATTTTAATTTGTTGCAACAGAGAGAGAAAACATTTTTAAGAAGGGGAATATGGGAGTCTAGGCATTACAGGGCTTATGACCTGTCATTGGCTGGTGTAAGTCAAATATTTGAGGTATTTTATTTTTTCATTTACTTTAAACATTTTTTTTATTGCGTGTTTCTTTATATGTTGATATGCCATGTATTTTTAATGGTGTTTTTGTTCCGTACAAGTGCCAACCTCAGAACGATTAAAATTTTTAATCAATCAAGATTAAAGAAAAATTGCTCGGTGCAACAAAATTATTGACACTTTTAATGCGTAGATAAACGTATCGAGGGGTTCTAGACTCGTCGCTATAAACCGATGACTTACATCAAGGCTTGATGGTGGGGGTATCGGTAGTATACCTTTGTAGTCGGTCGGGAGACTTTTTATCTTAAACTATGACGTTGACTGAAGCTATGTCATTTAAGAGCGTAGATATGTGTACCGTGACGTACGCTTCCCCTTGTTTCATATCGATGTACCTACCTTGAAGGTGGGGGGTCAGTAGTATATCTTTATAATCGCTAGAGGGAATTTATCTTCAACTATACCGCCAAGGTGAAGTTATGACGTCTTTGTCTTTCCATCATAATCGAGACTCTGACGTCACTGCGACCTGTGAAGATCTATTGTGACGGGTCCCCGTGAATAATACGTACTTACACATGTATATACGAGTATATGTGTTTTTTATTTTTTACATTTTTATATATTTTTAAATTTGGATTTTTGGCCGCAGCGTTCGTAACAATTTTACATCGATCGATAAGGTGGTTGATAGGTTACCTCATTAAGGTTTTAAAAAACAGGTAATTTAAAAAAAATCATTGTTCAATAAGTCCACTTATATTCACTACACATTGTCACATACATTCAATACTCACACACCTATACACATATACACACACCCTAAATATATATACTCACCCTTAATAACATGAACAATCATAAAACTGATACACTAAAACAAGTACTTAGCATAAATATTATTTTGTTATAATAAAAGTTATCCTCATAATGTAATTGAAACACATTTTATGTATATATTTCTACCGACATATTGAGACCATTGTATAAATTCTATAATGTGTTTTGTTTTTATGAGAAAAACTAAATAAAGCCTTTTAAGAGTCAATAAAATAAGTCATGCAGTAGTTGTTAGCCGATATACTTCTTATTTTTCCCTGCTTCCATCAGGTGTTCCTCAAGGTAGCCACCCAAAGCTACTTCAATATCTACGTTCTTTTTATCGGGGAAATGCTTTTCTTATTGAAAATAATTCACTTATACTGATGGCATGAATGTGTAGGTACTTGAATATTGACAGTCTGAAATATTTATAATACGATGGAAATCAATCCACCCTGTATTTTTGTCGTGTTTATTTTTACGTCGCGTTGTCTGGAATTGGCCTATGGCCTATTTCAGATATTATTATCTGTATGTGGTTAGGGGTCGCCTAACCACCCATAAAAGCTTTCGGCTCCAGGTATCCACAAAGGTAATGTGGATCAATATGTTCCGAAATACACGATTAGGTCTGCCTAATTCATGCAAAAATTAGCATCCATTTGTTCAGGCGAGGGATGTTTAGCAATCGGATTGACTTTTCGTAACAATAATTAAACTTAATAACTCTAAATAAAACTAATATTTAAAACGCTAACTTTCTGACTTTCTAAACACATGTTCAACAATATTTTGAGTTTGTCCAAATTTTTGCAGACAAGGACGGAATTCAACTCCCGAAGAAGCTGTTAATATTAACATATGTTACACATTATGTAAAGTGGTCACTTAAACCGGCCAATGACAGGTCATAAACCCTGTAAATGCCTAGACTTCTCTATTCCCTTATTTAAGGTATTCTCCATCCCTGTTGTAATTTTTTGATATTATAACAGAGATGAATAATATTTTAGAGAAGGTAACATATAAGGGTCTGGGCATCTACAGGGCTTATGACCTATCATTGGCTGATTTAATTAGTCACTTTACACACTGTGTAACATTCATCATTCTGCCCATATTTGAACACATACATTTCTTTAATTCTTTCATCTGTTGGTGTTTGTGAAGTTAAAGAGCTAAATCCTTTATTTATGCGGGTGAGATTCGGATTTTTTCAATTTCTATACCTCTTCATGTACCAGGTGGATTTATAAAAAATATTTAGAGTTTGTCCAAATTTTTGTAGACATGGACTGGATTGCACTCCCCGGGGAGCTGTTAATATTGACATATTATACCAGAGATGAAAACATTTTAGAGATGATAATATTATAGAAGTCTAGGCATCAACAGGACTTATGACCTGTCAATGGCTGGTTTAAGTGGCCACTTTACACACTGTAACATTCACCATTCTGCCCATATTTTAACATCTATATTCCTTCAATTCTTTCATCTTCATCTCTGTTGTAATATGTTAATATTAACACCTCCCCAGGGAGTTGAATCCAGTCCTTGTCTACAAAAATTTTGACAAATACAAATATATTGTTGGTAATTAGTATGTTTATTACGTACTGGCAACGTGTTCTCTACCCCCAACGTGTTCAGAAAAGCATTTACAAAGAGTAAAATCCAGCGCTTGTCTAAAAAGTTTGGACGTACCTACTTGATATCTTGTTGATTTAGTATTATCCCTTTTTCCGGATGCATTTTACTCAATTTGTTTGATTTTAGAGGCGTGATGGGTGTGCACAGCGGGCGCAGCGGTGGGTAGCCGCGGCCCCTCGCCCCCTCGCCCTAGGGCAGGGCATGGCTACAGGGGGCGCCCCCAGCGCGCACTATGGGCAGCCTGCCCGAGCTCCGCCACCTGGACAGCCCCCCGCCGGCCCCGAGGAGGTCGTTCGGTGAGTCCGCCATAACCTGGCTCCGGCGCATCTGTCGGACCTTTCTGAAAGTAAAAATACCAAGACCAATGCTGAATTTTGAGGAAATTTTAGAACCAAGTCAGATTCTTTTCACCTTTTCCAATGATCCTCAAAACAACTGTTGATTAACAAAATCTCCGTAAATAGTAGTATATGTGTTCCTGCAGCAAAAGCAAGCATTGAAAAAGCAACTGGTGTTATCACTCCTGTATATACGTCCTGTAACTCAATCACAAATAACTATCGACGTGCTAATGAGTGACGTGATAACAATTTCTCACCATGGTTGTTTATCGTATTCGCGATCATAATACAACATTCGTGAACACCTAATATTACATGTCAAAATATTTACGTTTCGCGACGTATAATCCTGCTGCGCAATCACATATTTGAATTTCACCTGTGTAAATATGGAAAATTTTCCAAAACTGTTTTTTTTTATTTATCACGCTATTTATTGCATTTAGCCGGCGGTTGGCAAGCCAAATGTCAAGAAAAGCAGTCGACATAGTAATTGTAATTTAGTTTTCACTTTTTTGTATTAGATACTCCTTACTATTTTACAAATGCAATATATATTATTATTTTTTATACTAAATGCCGATTTTTCGCCAGTGAACTGTATTTATTTACGAGGAAAACAAAAAACAAACCGACACGAGCGTCGACTTAGAGATTACACAAGTGTCGACTTATGACTGCGATAACTTAAGCATGTTCATTATTGGTCATTTGATCGCTCAAATGCTTAGCGTGTTTTTTAGCACGTCAATAGTGTGCTAAAAATAGATAGTCGATAGTAGCAGTCGATATTTGTGATTGAGCTACTGACATAAAGATAACACATTTGCCATGTCTGTCTAGATCGTGCCATTACCATACGTTTTTAAGAATGTTTAGGCTAAATTCAGACAGTTAACTTATATCCATAGAATTAAGAATAGCCCAGAAACCGCATACGCGCATCAAACAGAAGACGACTAAACTACTCTTTAAGGAGAAGTTTTACGTTTTGACCCATTAGTTTCGTTGTAAACGTCGCGCGTCACTCAGTACGCAACTCCCGATTTGAATTCAACCATACCGTGTTGTGTCGTTTCAAAGTGTGAAAATATTGCTGGAATCTTAAAAAAACACGATGGGATTACATTTCATGTGTAAGTAGCAAATGCACGTGTAAGTAGCAAATGCATAACTTAAAAATTTAATTATTTTTCCATCTATCAGATTGTCAAAGAAAACAAAATGGACATTTTGTTAGTGTTGCTAGGGTAGTAAAATTTTTTACGCTTCTTTGCTCATCTAATGAGAGAAGTAATGAAAATTGGATCTCTCGGATGAAATAACGCCGTGGTGATATTATCTTTAAACCATCAAATATTATTTAACACGACATAAAAATATCTGTTTTATGTAAACTAAAATTTATTTATTTAATTACTCTTATTAAATGACCCTTTACTTATCTACCCTGCTGTGTCAATCAAGGTTTCCGCGTGTACAATATAATTTTAGATAAATTAACAAATCGGTTTTTCTTACATTTGGGTTATGATTATATTTTTCGAGATCTGCCAAGATTACGCATGCGCGCGGCGAAAGTAGGGTATAGTGGAGGGTTGTTTGGACACAGTCCGATGAATTCAAATATGATTCTACGCTCTTTCTGGACTATTCTTAATTCCATGCTTGTATCATTAATGACAATCCATTAGGGCTTTCGTAAGCCAAAGTGAAATATTGTACCTATGATTTCAGGGGCCGCTGCTGGTCTTCAAGTTCGGCAGACGAACGGGCGTGGGGGAACCAGACTTGACCGGGGACAAACGTTGACTCCAGCTCTATTGGAGGTATTTTATTAAGATTTTTAGAGAAAATAACAGTAATACAAGTTAGATAAAAACGTTGACAATAAGTTAGAAAAGAAAGCTATAATAAATCAAAGGAAAGTATTTGTATCTAGCACGCTGGCACACGTTCTGGCACATACGCTGGCGCGCGGTCCGTCTGTTGTCGGTTTTTCAACACACGCCAAAGGACGCTGGTCGAGAGCTGCCATCGCATCCACACGTTGGCCCAGCTTTTGGTGCGCTATGAACTACCGTAGAGGGCGCACCCGATTTTTTGTGCGTCTTTGACGTTTGCGCATTGGGCTGCGCTGACAGTGAACGTATGGGCAGTGTAGCGATTTCGTTGTCAAATATAAAGGGTTTTCCAATAGAGACGCTCAAACTTTGACAGTGCATAATGTCAAACTTAGAAGTTATAATGTTGGGCAAACAACCATGGAAAGTTTCAGTGTTGAATAATGCGTTCAAATCATTAAACTGTACGGTCTAAATGAGTGCTCAGTTCGAGGTACGTTTTGGAAGCAAAATCATCTTCAGCGTCGAGGCCCATTTATGGATGAATGGCCATATAAACAAGCAAAATCGTCGCATTTGAGGAATAACAATCCACATTGATCAATCAGTTGCAAATACATCCAGAAAGTCATTGTTTGGTGTGGATTTTGGTTTGGCGAGGTCATTGGCTCATGCCTCTTCCAAAATGAAGCTTGCATAGCTCAGCAAGTCGATAAGAACCAATTTTTGGTGGTAGGTTTGGAATTGGAAGATATAAATCTTAACAACATGTGGTTCCAACAAGATGGCGCTACGTGCTACACAGCACATGCAACAATTGGTCTTTTGCACGACAAATTCAACAGCATGGTTATTTTATTTTATTTTATATTTTATTTATTTTGAATACAAACAGATGTACAGGTTAAATTAATTTTTTTTTAAAAACCAAATAAAATGTATACATAGTAGGGCCTGCCATCCAATTATATGTTTTTACTAAATAATACTGTAATAAAGCGACGACGGCTTGAAATTTAAACTATATAAATAATAAATATACTATATATTAAAATAAGATAAATATGGACAGAACAAGGAGATAGTGGAAAGGAAAAGAAGGAAATTGATAAGGAGTGGTAAAGGATGATTGAAGGAAAGTCAGAGTGGAAAATTGCATTTGATTTAATGATTAAATGAATTATGAATGAAGATCATGGAATCAAGCCTATTAATTCTCTTCTGTACATATTGTTATCGCGCGTTTTGGCGACGTCAACTGGGCACCGAGATCGTGTGATTTAACGACATTAGACTTTTTCTTGTGGGGCTACGTTAAATCACTGGTCTATGCGAATAAACCGCAGATGATTGATGCCTATAAAAGCAATTATAAATAATGTCATCAATGATATCGAGCCCAATTTATGCAGCCGAGTCATCATAAATAAAACCTTTCGGATACAAGCCGCCACGAAAAAACCGCCTCGATATTATATTCCATTCATAATGTTATTGAATACTCTTGTGGGGGTCATAGTCCATTGATCGAAGACACTCGTGCTAAATAATTCACCTGAAATTATAGTGCGAAGACCGATAAAGCAAAGTCATCGTTTTCTATAGAATCCAATACAACATATTATGCAACTCTAACAGTATGGCACATAAAGACGGGAGCATCGTCCTACAGAACATTAACATCGTCTCTACCATGAAGAAATGAACAACAAAGGAACGTGGCCTATAAAGAGACCACAGGGCGCACTCAATGCTTAGTTCAGTTCAGCATCAGTCAACCCAACAAGTCCAGCTCAGCCGGTCCGAAGACTAAGCTCAACGCAGTCACTCAGTTCTAGCACGTAGTTCAAGTGCAGTCTCTTCAACCCATCATCGTCGCTACGCTCGCGCTACTCAACCAAGTGCTGTATCTTATTCGCCATGAAATAAATACAGATGAAACAGCAACCTCGTGTCTTCTGTTAATCTCTAACTGGGTTAGGAGCTCCACCATACCCAGCAACAAGCAAAATCCCACACGCTTTCAAATAAAAATTTAAAAATACAATATCCCATACAAAATTCGTTATATTTATATTTTAAGTTTGAGCCCACTAAATGGAATACCCTTTGTTCCTCTAAAATATCCAGATCCATGCCGCCCGGCGGCGCGAGTCGTGCGCCTCGTCCGTGGGCGCGGCGTCCGTGCGGCGGCTCGTGCGCGGCGGCGCCGCCGCGGCCCGCCCGGGCGCGGGCGCGCGCTCGCCGTGCGGCCGCCGCGCGCTGGCCGCGTGCGCCGCGCGCGCGCTGGCGGCCGCCGCGCTGCTGCCGCTGCAGGCCCTGCAGGTCGGTACAGCTAGGACTTTGCCCGCAGTTACAGGGACTTCGCATTTGTTTGTTGAGGTTTCCATATTCGGGAGGAACGGATCCATGCTGGTCGGGGCGCGGAACTCATGTCTGTGCCGTCTTTGTCCCGATCTAACGAAAGATGGGGGTAAAGCTAGGGTTTCCTAGGACAGCGGTGCCCGTATTTTAACGGCCGTAGTGAACGGTGATGCGGTGAACAGCCGTCGTAACGATGACTAGAGTGTGGTTTCCTAGGAAAACGGGGTTATCAACACCGTTTCCCTAGGAAACCACTCTCTAGATGACGTTACGACGGCTTCCCACCGCATCACCGTTCACTACGGCCGTTAAGATACGGGCACCGCTGTCCTAGGAAACCCTAGCTTAATTGATCCTTTACTAAACAGGAGTTACCGGACGTGTCGGGGGCCTGATGTTTTTGATTGCGGGTGCCCCTGTGAGTGGACATCTTTCTCTGAGGACCTTCCTAAGCACGGAATATACGTCTCCTTTATTGCTTTTACTTGATGAGGTAAAATTCTTCAATAATTACAGTTTAAGTAGGTTTGAGCGGTGGCAAAGGTTGGTTTGCAACCAGTTATCTTTGGGTAAGTCTGCTGCTTTCTGGTCAGCTGCCGGTGACTGGCCTCAAGTGTCGCCTGGGAGCGTCCTGGTGCTCCAGAGAGTAGTAACTAACGCTTCCTATCACTGTCGACATAAAGGGGTTTGAAATGGGTGAAGGATTTGTTTATATATTTTATTTACGCTTTCCCTTGTCCCTACCTTGTAGACGATGAGGGGGGGTAAAGCGACAGTGAAAGGGACATTGAAAGTTGTAAATGTAAATATTTGTTCGCGCTTTTCCTTACTGAATTTAGGTTAGTAACGGATGAAATATATTCAATTCGTAATGAAAAATAATAATTTTTTGTTTTGCTCCTGAATAAATACAGTTCATTGGCGAAAAATCGGATTTTACCATAAAAAAGAATACAAAATATTGCATTTGCAAAATAATAAAAAGTATCTAATACAAAAAAAATCATTACAATTACTAAAGCGACTGCTTTTCTTGAGATTGGGCTTGCCAACCGCTGGCTTAATGCAATGAATAGCGTGATAAATAATCAATAAATAAATAAAAATACCAGTTTTGGAATATTTAACATATTTATACCGGTGAAATTCTAATATGTGATTGCGCAGCAGGATTATACGTCGCGAAACGTAAATATTTTGACATTTAATATTAGGTGTTTACGGATGTTCCATTGTGATCGCGAATACGATAAACAACCATGGTGAAAAATTATTTTCACGTCGCTTATTAGCACCTTATATGTGATTAAGCGACTGGAAACATAAAGGCTGCCCTCGAACGATTACATTGTGATAGAACAATGCGTTTTTCTCTACCACAGGATTAACAATTCTTTTAATATCTTTTGGCAAATGTCTCGTTGTTTAAACAATATCAAAGATATGTTTAGAAACTTTAGAAAGTGATAACTTTTATCGTCAAACCAGACAGAGGCATATTATTTCACAATCTAGTTTTAAAGTATCTTGAGTTCGTTTGAACCACGCTCAACGGCTAACTTGCGAAAACCGGGTCTTAAGGTTATTCATTTCACTAGTCCTACAAACGAGTATTGACAGTTTGGCTTACAGTAAAGACTCTCCCGATTCTATCACTAGAGGCCCAAGTCTTGATGAGGGGGTATTGATGAATGGGAACTTATAGGCTCTCAGATCTAAATATTTTTACAGGGTTCTCTAGGGGCTTGGCCTCCTGGCGCGCCCCTCCTGGCAGGGCTGCACGGGGCCGCCGCTCTATCGGCGCTCGGAGCCCCCGCCCTTCTTAGGGCTATGCCCCCCGCCCGGCTGCTGACTGTCTCCTACCTTCTGATGGCTGTCTTCATGGTGGCGCACGTTTATCCTAAGGTAGGCATTCAAATTAAAAGCAGTGATAGATCTAATTCTTTAGGAATTTTTTAAAACATTTTAAGTTTGGCACCGAAACAAAAATGAAAAAATACTCACCCTCTTTAAAAAATAATCAAAATGTCGATTAAAACAAATATTTTACTTCTGATTGTTCCAGAACAATCCAGTCAAACACTACTATTTAAAGTTGAGCATATTCGACAGTACGATGTTTTAGCTTATAAATACATATAATAATAAAAACTAACGTAATACCTTAGTCTAATTTGTAATAAACTACTTTTTTCTCTTTTACTTTATTAAAATCGCCATCTATCTGAATTTATTCCACATCATTTCATTACCAGCATTAGATAATACTCGTTTAATGTCACCGCTTGATTATGATTGGGTTCAATTTACAAGAACCTTTCATAGATGCCGCTATCAATCTCCATCGATTCGACTAATTTGTTAGTAAATTAATCGTAAGGCATCTTAAATTAAATATCGATTTGTAAAGTGTGCTAGAAAAGCAACATAGTTATATCTGTCGCTTCCGGATTTGATTCCCGGTAAAACAAACGTTACCCCACTCTACCCCAACTTGATTTCCATTTTCTAATAGTGAGTTATTTACAACTCGTAGAAAATGGCCACAAAAATTGAAATATTTGGGGTAAATTATAAGAGCGCTAATATTTTTTTAATTTTTTATTTATTTCTTAAGTTAGCTTATATTAAAACTAATATAAACTATTATGTACATTTACATCATCTATATATATTTACATTTCCTTACAGTAACTTATACATTTATTTTTAAATTCTTTCAGACACTTTTCATTCTTCATACATTCAGGCATCTCATCATACATTTTTAAACCCTTATACATCAAACAATTTTGCGACTCAGCTCTTTTCAATAATGGTAGTCTTATTTTATCCTTTTGTCTAGTAGCATATTCATGTCAATTTTTGTTTAAGACAACTTTATCCTTAAAATATTTTGGTAATTTATCGTGAAAAAATTTATGTATAAATATCAACATATTAAATTTAAGTCTCCTTCTTACAGATAACCATTTTAGTTCATCTAAATACGTTTTTTCTCTGGCCTTGGCCAGTTGTGGTGAATTAAAAACAATTTTAAAAAATCGTAATATCAGTCTTTTCCGATGACCTATGAGGAAGTTCAGTCCTATGGGAAATTTTATTTAAAAATAGTTTTCCTTTTTTTGTATTTATTTTTATTTGAGTAGGTAAACATGAACAGAAAAATATAAAAGGAAAAATAATGAAACCCACTAAACCGCGAAACCGCGAAACCGGCTTGTCAGCAGGTTTTTTATTTTTCCTTTGCAAAGAAAAACGTTAGAGAAATGATATGATATTAAAAATTTATATAAACATTATTAAGAACTAAAAGCATACGTATTTTTGCACAAAATTTATATACAAAAAGTTAAATAGATGATTGCTAACATAAAATAATAATCAATATAAAGCCTTGATATATATGAGCCATTTAATTATTTTTTCCTTAAAAGTGTTATCAACATTTTCTTTTAAGATCTGCTTAGGAATTTTGTTAAAATTTTTAGTAATTGTATAATGAAGTGTTCTTTGGCCAAACTTGTTAACATACCTCGGTACGGACAAGCCTTCACTTTGTGCTAGCCTTGTATTATGTGTATGTAAATACCTTTTCTGGTAGATACCATCAAATCTATATCTAGTAATAAATTTGAGCCATAGAATAGCATTTACGGACAGGCACCCTTGCTTTTTAAAAAGTTCGGGTACCTCTACCTTATCAATTCTCACACGCAGTAATCATTTGAGCATATAATTGTACGGCGCAGTTTCTCGAGAATGTACGAAAATGAATTAAAATTCATTTTAATTAAAATCGAACTACTTTGAAACGCCACAAGTTCTAGTAAACAGCTGTTCAGAATACCCAATCAATTACGTGTTTTAATATATTTCCGGTATCCGGAAAGCCATGTTGAGAGTGTTTTTATATGTAAGGGGTTTAATTTTAAAATGTCAGGACAACTCACCAACGACAACTAGTGACGTTACGGGCGGAGTAATTAAAAAAATACAGAACTTTATCACGGCGTTGATAAAAGATACATAAAAAAAAATATTTAAAAAAAATTGGGTAATTTTGATAGTCATAAAACAAATATTAAAAACAAAAAAAAACACTGCATTTCTAAACTTATTAACGTTTATGATTATTAATGTTTATGATTTAAGAAACTCATAAAAATAGAGATTGTATATTTTTTAATATTTCAGCTGTACATCTTAATACCAGCATACCTCGCTGCTGGGATCTGTTGGACTCCATTGATGCTGGCTCACGACGCTGTTCTTGGAGAACTGGCCACTGAGGGCAATAATTCACAGGCAGCTCTTCCAATCGGTCTCCACGCCCCTTCCAGGCAGAATTCAGAGCGTCAGACTATTCTTCGTCGCCTCACCAGAGCGTCCAGAGCAGCGCGAGACTTTGGGCTGCTCCTGGCGGCACTCTTCTTCCCGCTCATTCCCTCGACCCTGGACTCGAGCCCCAACATTCTGGGGGACTTCAACAACACGGCGTGCTTGCTGTCTCCGCCGTGCAGTTCGGAGCTTTACGGGGTAAACTCGAGTCTGCAGGTGGAGAACTTGTTCTCGTGGGAGGAGAAGAAAGGTGCTAATGTCACGGAGCAGACCTGGGAAGCCATTGAGACTGAGGAGGATCTGGAGGGGTGGAGAGAAGAAGAATGTGGGTACAGAGGATGCCCAGAAGACTATATTCCCGAAGGTAACAAAACACACATTTTTCGGTTCCATTCAATTCACATCAATTCATTTATTTGAAAAAATAACATATTTATTTATTAATATACACGGCACGCAGTGCCTTTCACCTTAAAAAGATACAAATTAAAAATAATATAAACATTTCAATGTAATGTGAAAAACTGAAAAATTAAATTGAAAAGTATCATTTTACATAATACTATATATATAACACGGCAGTTTTGTATATATAACATATTTAGATTTAAAAAAAATTAAACAACGTGTGCAGATAAAATTTTAAAAGGAAAAGAATTTATTATATAAATAAAACACGAGTGATACTTTAATCCACAAATTTGGAATATCCAGTGACCGGTTTCATCGCTTTCGCGACATCTTCGAGACTGGTATCTTTATTAAAAGGTTAAATGTATTTATACAGAACAAGAAGAGCTACCTGATAAATTACCTGGTCCATGAAGAAGTATAGAAATTGAAAAAATAATATTTTCAGGCGTCGCCTAGTATGTAGGTGCAATAATTCAAATAGATGAATCTCACCTGCATAAATAAAGGTTTCAGCTCTTTAACTCCACGAACATCAACAGATGAAAGAATTGAAGGAATATAGATGTTCAAATATAGGCAGAATGGTGAATGTTACACAGTGTGTAAAGTGGCCACTTAAACCAGCCATTGACAGGTCATAAGCCCAGTAGATGCCTAGACTTCTTTATTACCTTCTCTTAAATGTTCTTCATCTCTGTTTTAATATGTTAATATAAACAGCTCCCCAGGGAGTTGAATCAGGTTCTTGTCTACAAAAATTTGGACAAACTCAAAATATTGTTGATAAATTACCTGGTCCATGAAGAAGTATAGGAATTAAAAAAGTAATATTTTCAGGCGTTGCCTAGTATGTAGGTGAAATAATTCAATTAGATGAATCTCACCCGCATAAATAAAGATTTCAGCTCTTTAACTTCACAAACATCAACAGATGAAAGAATTGAAGGAATATAGATGTTCAAATATAGGCAGAATGGTGAATGTTACACAGTGTGTAAAGTGGCCATTTAAACCAGCCATTGACAGGTCATAAGCCCAGTAGATGCCTAGACTTCTTTATTACCTTCTCTTAAATGTTCTTCATCTCTGTTTTAATATGTTAATATAAACAGCTCCCCAGGGAGTTGAATCAGGTTCTTGTCTACAAAAATTTGGACAAACTCAAAATATTGTTGATAAATTACCTGGTCCATGAAGAAGTATAGGAATTAAAAAAGTAATATTTTCAGGCGTTGCCTAGTATGTAGGTGAAATAATTCAATTAGATGAATCTCACCCGCATAAATAAAGATTTCAGCTCTTTAACTTCACAAACATCAACAGATGAAAGAATTGAAGGAATATAGATGTTCAAATATAGGCAGAATGGTGAATGTTACACAGTGTGTAAAGTGGCCACTTAAACCAGCCATTGACAGGTCATAAGCCCTGTAGATGCCTAGACTTCTATATTACCTTCTCCTAAATGTTCTTCATCTCTGTTGTAATATGTTGATACATTTAACATGCCTTTAAATTCATTTTTTTTAAATCTGCGTACCACTCCGAAAGGCAGACCCAAATTAAGACGGGATAATTAAGTGGAAAGTGACATTAGAGCAATTGGCCTGACGAATCGGAGAAGAGCCGCACTGCAGGAAGGAATGGAGATAGATTCTGGAGGAGGCCGGGGCCCACAACGGGCTGTAGCGCCACTGATGATGAAGATAAAATTCATTTAAAAATCATTAAATTACCACAAAAGACATAAGTAGCTCAATCACAAATAACTATCGACGCGCTAATAAGCGACGTGATAACAATTTCTCACCATGGTTGTTTATCGTATTCGCAATCACAATGCAAGACACGTGAACACCTAATATTAAATGTCAAAATATTAACGTTTCGCGACGTATAATCCTGCTGCGCAATCACATATTTGAATTTCACCGGTGTAAATATGGAAAATATTCCAAAACTGCTATTTTTATTTATTTATTGATTATTTATCACGCTATTCATTGCATTAAGTCAGCGGTTGGCAAGCCCAATCTCAAGAAAAGCATTCGTCATAGTAATTGTAATTAAATTTTCACTTTTTTGTATTAGATACTCCATACTATTTTGCAAATGCAATATATTGTATTATTTTTTATACTAAACGCCGATTTTTCGCCAGTGAACTGTATTTATTTACGAGGAAAACAAAAAACAAACCGACACGAGCGTTGACTTAGAGATTACACATATTCTTAAATGCTTACTTAGCATGTGTTTAAGCACGTCGATAGTTATTTCTGATTTAGCTACTGACTCTGATACATAATCCATGATAGTTATTACAGATAGTATTCTCGTACATACACACGCTTATATACAGACGAACACTTCTCCAAACGAAATACATCCATACAATTTTTCAAGGAGTATGATTATTATTTTTAAGATTCACTAGTCTATCTTTCAACCTTATCTAAAATTTGTCATTGATTTTTGTTGACTGCATATTTCTTCAAATAAATAAATGAGCAAGGTCAAATAAATTATAATTTCCAAATAACATATTATTTTATTTCACTGGAAAGTCAACAAAACATAATAAAATTATAATAGATACATATCATAAATAAATTTCATAAGGTTTAATTAAAGGCTTGCAATCAAATATTTTAAAATGTAAAATAATGTTTTTTTATAGAATTAAAAAACCTATCTCCTTTAATTACAAAATAGAAAATATTAATTTAGATGTAGTCAAGTCTATTAAAGACCTCGGAGTTATCATGGACTGTAAACTTACCTTTAATGAAAATATTGATATTATGGTTAAATAGTCACTAAAACTCTTGGGTTTTGTTAGCAGGACATCTAGTGACTTTACTAATATGTTCACGGTTAAAACACTATATTTGCTCACTTGTTCATCCTCTTTTAGAATATGCATCCGTGATCTAGTCTCCCTTCTATGTAGGCCGGATCAATCATATCGAATCGGTGCAACATCGTTTACTAAGAAAAGTAGCATGGATGATTAGCCTCGAGAGGGGAGACTAGACTTACGGAGAAATGGAGTCAATGTTGGAAATCTCAAGTCTACGTAAACGAAAAAATAACATTGACTCCATATTTATGTTTAATTTGCTGAATGGCTTAATTGATGTACCATCGTTACTGGAACAAGTGGCATTCAATGTCCCGATCCGCCGGTAGCGAAATAATAATGCGCTGTTCCTCGATCAACACAGCACAAACTATGGCTTGCATGCACCAATGTCCCGATTGTGTCGTATTGTAAACTCGAGACAAGATCTGGACTTTTTTGGTGTAAGTCTTTATAGATTTAAAAATTCACTAAGATAGACCGGATCTTGTCTTGAGGTAGTAATTTTTATTTTTATTGTCCTAGCTTTAATTTTATTTTATTATTGCCTGTATTTATTATAAGAAATTGTATTTACCATCGTTAGAATGGACTGCATAAGTCCGTCAAATAAATAAATAAATATTGGTAATATAAATAATTGTCACATAAATTTATTACATGATGTAAAATATTGTACAATAAGTCATTAGCTTACCATTGTACACAACTTGTAATATTATTAATACGTAAATGTAATTTATATCATTAAACATATAAAAAAATAAAAAAATCTAAAATTATAAAGAAAGAAACGTTCTTAGAACTGTTTGTACGAGGAGAGAAGTACAAAAGGTCCCCCGTGGTGTAATGGCTAATATATTAATTGGATTAATGTTTTTTTTTCAAATTTGGGTGTTTTGGGCAGTAATTCACGTGATTGAGATTCTTGTGAGGTTTTGGTGCAAAGAAAACAAATAGTCTATATCACATCATATGGAAAAGGTAAAGAGAAACGCAGTGCAGAAAGACGACTTATCTCTTGGCCTAAAGCTTACGGAGAGTGGTTCCACTGTAGCTCCAAATTTTCATTTACAGCATTAAAAGATAATATAGCTCCAGCTTTTGCATAAAAACATTTGGACACACTCAAAGTTTTGTTTCGTGGTATAAATCTAAATGTTCGTTTCTTCTGCCCTAGGCATCGATGGCCGAGAAGAGATGTCCGGTATAGACATGCTTCCTTACGCCATGTGTTCCTGCTGCATCCTCGCAGCCATTTGCTCCACTTGGTGCTGGCGGCGGAGCGGCAGGGCGGGGAGCGGAGGGGGGCCTATTCAGTGGAGGGCCGCACTAATGGCCTTGCGGGACCCCAGAATGAGGCTGGCGGGACCTTTGGCATTCTTCATCGGGTTGGAGCAGGGGTTTTTGTACGCGCATTTCTTACAGGTATTTCTTTTCGTTTAGCATAAATATATTTTTTTGAATACGAGTACTAATACACAATTACATTATTGCACACGTTCCGTGTTAACTCGGGACTCTTTTTTACTAGAATGCATATGTATTCGATTATTTGTAAATATTGATCTGTCGATTATATTTTTACAATAGTGATGCTGATGTCATCTAGGTTATTAGTTTTTTTACCACCTTTCCTCTCATTACTTCATAATTATGTTTACGTATTTTTATTCTCCGTTTTGTGGTCATGGACAACGCTTTTGCCAACCATGCAAGAGATTGCGGGTTCGATTGTTGACATGACATGAAACAATTTACTAAAAAGGTGTTTTTACACTGCAATATTTCCCTGCCGTATTGTACTATCATATCACCTTCTTGTTACAAGCACGCTTTAATTTCTCTTTTCTTTGTTTGTTGATTCTGTTTTTCATCAATTTTCATGCGTCTTTTTAGTGGTACGTGGTTTGCGTCGCTGGTGGTTCCCAAGTATGGAAAGCTCTTGCTGGAGCGGCGGTGCTCAGGGCACTGGTTGCTGCAACCCTCAGCATGTTACTTGCCCACGGAAGGAGAAGACTTGTTGCAGGTTTGTGTGCCATTTTTCTAAAAAACTCGTCTCTACAAACCGTTTATTTGTGAGTTTTTGCACTGCAAAAATAAGAAGTATAGTCAGTTTTATAAAAATCCGATCTTAGCCTCAACACATTTTGCTGGATTTGATATTTTAAAAGGTTGTTCAATTATTTTACATAAAATAATATCGATAACCAGAGAATCACTTAGAAATACGCTTAAAGAAAACAATATATTGACAGTCACATGTCAATATATTTATGGATTTTAAGAGAAACATAAATTTCTATAGGTTTAACACGAGAAATAAAGATGAGCTAGTTGTGCCTATTGCTAGACTTAAAAAAGAATATTTTTTTTACCTCAAACTGCATCCGATTCTAAAACAGAGTACCCCTCGAAATTCAGGCTTTGCCTACAATTTTTTAACAGATTTTGTCAAGCATAGGCTGTTTGGAAAGAGCTACTGTAGAGTCGAAAAATATTTGCAGGACTAGCTAGGCATTAGATTCGTGTTTAATGATTTTAGTTGGTTGACTAAAATTGTGATTTCGATTTGAATTTATTCGTTTGATGAGTTAATTTACTAATTTTTTTTTTTTTTTTAACATTGTCTGCAATAACTTTGTGTATCATTTTAAATTAAATTTGGAGAAATAAACTTATACATTGTTTTTTGATACACTCACTTTATTTTTACCAACTAGTTTCGGTAACCAACTGTTACCTTCTACAGGGTATTTTTATAACTAAACATACATACAAAAACAGTGAACAAATTAGTGGGTGTCGATAAAGATAAGGGAGGGGGTAATTGTGTTTAAAGGGGGGGGGGGGAAGGAAGGGAAGAGGGAAATTGCGTTCAGGGTAGAGTTCGCGTTTACAGGAAAAATATTAAAAATGGGACTATGACTTAAGTTTAATTGATTATTAATTATGTCTAAGTTCTGTTTTACCGCTTTTTTTATTTCTAAAATTTCAAAAAGATTAATTAGTGTATTTTTATTATTTAAATGCAATATTTCAATTCCATTTTCAAAATTAGAATGATTATTTGTTATAATATGGTCAGCGAATTCAGAAAAATTATTGTTATTGAGACATCTCATATGCTCCTTGATTCTTATGTTAAATGAACGCGATGTTTTTCCTATATAAAAGGATCCGCAATCATGGCAAGTTAATACAACCCAATAACCAATCTCACATAAGCACTCCGCATTCCATTCTATGATTCACCGTTTAGTGAATATTCCCATGTCAAAAAATAATTTTCTGATTGAACTTAACACAATAAAAACAACTGCATTGAATAATGGGTATAACCCAAATATATTAGATAATATTTTAACCAAAAAATAAAAACAAAAACTTAATAATAAATACCTTTATTCAAGCAAAATAGATTTGAATGACAATAGACGGTGGAGGAGATTTTTATATATTGATAACCTAAGCAACCAAATTCTTAAGGACTTGCCTAGTGACATAAGACCGGCATTCTACACAAATAATAATTTAGGAAATTATATAAAAAATACTAAAGATATAACAAATAAATTAGATAAATCAGGGGTGTATAAATTAACTCAGGTCTTCTCTCCAACAGGGGTGCATTTTTTTCATGTGTGCGATTTAAAAAAAAACGTTTTAATTGTCAGTTGACACTATTTACACAAAAAACAATATCCTTAATTTTTTTTTTGTATTTGCATTCTCGTCAAATGCAACCCTGGTAGGTTCGATGAAAAAAAGGTTTATGGTTTAATTTGATTTTTTTAAAGATCCGAACGAAAATTTTAATATCTACGAACACGCGCAGCGCAAAGATCCACATTTCGCTGAAAACCTCACGTGAATCGGTTAAGCCGTTTAGGAGGTGTTCAGTGACGTCACACGTACAGAATAATTATATATATAAAGCTGTAAATTAAATAGAAAAATCTGTGCTTCCTGAGTACGTAGGTACATTTCGTTTAGTTTTAACAGTGTGTCAACTCTGAAAATGTTTTGACTTAGTAAATATTTTCTCTTTATTTGTACCGGAAATGCGATAAGCTTTGTTTATTTCAAATTAAATAGCATGAATAAATGCAATCGCGATATGTTGTTGATAAATACGTTTAATAACAAAATTATATTCAAAAATTGACATTTTATTATAAGAAATTTGTCGATAACAATTGCAGTGTCAATTTGTTTTATCCACAATTTGTTTGACAAACAATAGCGCTTAGATTGATATTCATTGAATATTGTTACGCGATCTGTTCAAATAAAAATAAACAAATTGCATAAAAATGGACCCTTACAGTACATTCGATCTAGATTCTTGGAATCGGAAGATGATCATGAACACTTGACAAACTTACTGCCTACCATCGATACATATTTTTATGAAAACTGTTTTTATCCTACAATGCCCAATGTAGACGATCTGCTTCATACCAATAATCGATGTATAAAAGTGATTTCAAACATGTTTATCACTCGAGGACTAGTTTATTATATTGTATACATACTAGATATCAAAATTTATTTTTAAAAGTCGCCACCGGGGTAAAAAATCACGATAAAATTTTAAACAAAAAGTCAGTTGCTCGTATTATGTCAAAAGTGCAATTTAGCTAAAGTTCAAAAGGTGATTTATTTCAACAATGTTTGAGTATGTCCAAATGCTTCCAGACTGGCTGGATTTCATCCCTATTCATATTAAAATTTATTTCAACAGAGAGGAAACATTTTTGAGAAGGGTATATGGAAGTCTAGGCATTTACAGGGCTTATGATCTTTTACTTCACATAAGTCAACAGATGGAAGAGTTGAGGAAATGTGGATGTTCAAACATGGGCAGAATGGTGAATTTTACTCAGTGAGTAAAGTGGCCACTTAAACCAGCCAATGACAGGTCATAAGCCCTGTGAATGCCTAGACTTCCATATTCCCTTCTCAAAAGTGATTTATTTGTTTTTTTTTTTTTAAGATTTGAAGTTCTAATTGTTTCCGCAACTTTCATTAATATATAAAAAAAAAAATCATAAGAATCGTAATTTCTTGTTTTCCTTACATTATTTTTTTTTAAAACTTTTAATCCCCAATGCTGCATATTGTCCAGATAAACTAAAATATAAAATTAAAACTGAAAAAAAATAATCTCCTTTTTTCATTATTTTTCCTAGTATTTGCACAAAAAACATACAAAAAAATACGGTTTAATTTAGAATTAGAAAAATTGGATATTGAAGGGTTAAACAAAAAACAGTATTTGCGTTCTTATAAATTAGCCTAATATTTAAATTTTGGGGCGCTTTCAAAAAGCTGTATATAACTCACTCTGATCCACGGATTACAACCCGATTTGAAATCTAAATATTGTCAAAATTTTACTCGACCATACGCTTTTGACTGCAAGACGTTTGTCAATATACATAGCTTCAGTGTATGAATGTCATCAATCATCAAATTTCTTCATACTTAAATTTGGTAAATATGGTCTATTATTTCAACCAAGTTTTTTAATACATTTTAAATTTAAGAAATCAAAAACGTATTTTTTTTTCATCTCTTTTCTCCGTATATCAGGGGACGGGAGGGGTTGGGTAAATGATGGATATCGGTCGGAGATTAAGGGGGTCGGTTATGGGATCTAGCAGGCCGAGGCCTGCGATTGAAGGGTTGGAATTTTGGTGCAGAGATTGGAAGAACTTTGTCGCTAGTTTTTTTATGTAAGTGTTGAGTGTTGCGTATTCGTGTCCCGGTGTGTGATTGTGTTTCTGACAAACCACGGGGCTTGTAGAATGATTCGTAGAGTTTTGTTTTGGAAAGATTGTAGTTTATGGATTTTTTACTGTCTTAGAACGGTATAAATAACCCTAGTCAGATAGTCACAGCAACTTTTTATAAATTATGATTTTACGTATATAATATGATAATAAATCATATGTAATAATTTGCGTCAGGATTCTGGACGGAACTTATATTTCACCAATGAGAAAGTAGATTGCATGTCCGCGGGTCTGGTGTGTCACGCGTCACGCGTCACGCGTCACGCTTACTTCCTGTTAGCGCATTATTTGTATTTTACAGATTTAATGTGAATTACAGGTGTACACCGGTGTCCCACGCTTACTTGTTGCTATTACATTTTTGTATCTTACAGGGTTAATGTAAATTGCAGGTGTGTGCCTGGTGTGGCACGCCTCCTCACCACTAACGCATTTTGGTATCTTACAAGTGTAAATGTAAATTGCAGGTGTGGGACTGGTGTGGCACGCTTGCTTGCTGCTGGCGCTGGTGGCGTGGAGGGCGGCGCGCTCCGACCTGCAACTGCCGCCCGTAATGGCGGCAGCTTGGGCCGGCTGTGGGGCCGTGTGGGACCTGCTTCTGCCGAGTGAGTACCAATGATGGATATTTTTACTCGAAATTAAGACCAAAACTGACGTTAAAAATACGTTGAAAAGACAGTGGGATTTTATTAATTTATTAAAAAGAAAAGTCATTTTACCAAATATCCCATACTTTAATATGTATGATTTTTTATTTAAAAGCTTCGCTGGTCTTCATTTAAACCTTTTCTTTAATATGTAATTTAATCAATGTTGACTTTATGTTTCTGTAAAATAAATAAATAGTCCCTGGATGGGTACCTGAAGCGTAAGACCGATCATCTTCCCTTCAGGTAACAAAAAAAATATCAAGATACGCTGCAATTGGTGCACCGTTAGTTGCAAAAAGGGATATTGATGATAAAAATAAAAACCACTGAACTTCCTTATTAATAAATAAACCAACCAACGACAGGTCATAAGCCCTGAAAACGCCTTCTGACGAGAGATGAGATTAATGATAAATAAAAGAAATTATGTATTTCCCTTCCAGCATTGGTTGACGAGCCCATTCCGGGGGGCCGAGCCTCCCTCGCCCTGTCGCTCCGCGCGCTGGGGCTCTCCCTCGCCATGGGGGCCCGGGCCTTCCTGTGCGCGCGGTGGGCCCTGCGAGCCCTCTTCCTGGCGCTCCCAGCCGCGGCCCTGCCCCTGCTGTTCGCCCCCGACGAGTGAAGCTGGCGGGGCCGCCGAAACGCAGGAACAAATCATCAAATAAGGAAGAAATGTTTGGTTTTTTTTTTAAGAACATATCTTGATTTCGTTATTAGAAAATATACGTTAATAATTCAAAATGTTTTGAGGATGGCATTTAAAACCAAAAATAAATACTGCATTTGTTCTTCGAGAGATTTTATCAAGGTAATGTTTCGAGCATGTCCAAATGTTTATTGACGGGCTTTTTTGAGAAGGGGATATAGAAGTCTAAGCATTTACGTGGCTTATGACCTGTCATTACCTTGTTTAAGTGGCCACTACACACCGTGTAACATTCACCATTCTGCCCGAACATCCACGTTTCCTCAACTCTTCCATTTGTTGACTTATGTTAAATAAAAGAACTGAAACCATCAATCATATGGGTGAGATTCATCCGGCTGAACCAATTCACCTACCAGTGTTAAAATTGTTTTCATGCGTTGCCTAGTAGAATCATACCAACATGATAAAGGTTTCAGCATTTTTGCATCACAAAATTCAGCAGATGGAAGAGTTTAGGAATTGGGGATGTTTAAACATCGCCACAATGTTGAATGTGGTACAGTGCGTAAAGAGAAGCCATCGATTCGAAAACACTCGTCCAGGGTTCTGGTATGATTTCACATACAGAACTGTATTATTTGACTGGTACCAGAAGCGTTAGACTGACCACTTTACCTTCATGTAATAGACTATTGAAATACTTTATGCACCACTGCTTGCGGAAAGGGGAATGATGATAATCTATTGATATTAGAGATGAAACGGATATTCAGTAACTACCCGGTATCCGGCATAATTTTTATATCCGGCCGGATACCAGATAGTAGCTTAGTATCTGGCGGATACCTTATATTTATTAAACTCCGAAAATTTAATGAAATCAACGCCACTGAATTTATTGATTGATATCGACCGTGTTCGGGTAAAAGGAAGCAACCCTAATTATTTGAAAAATTGTTTTTTTTTTTAAAACCTACCTATGCACACTAAATAAATAATTTAAACTACCTCTTTTACAAAATTAAAGATTTTATATCAAGAAAGGAAAAAATTATGATGTACGAGGCCTATGTCAAAAGTAAATTGAGTTACATGATCGCCTTCTGGGGAACTGGTAACAAGACAGACATAACAAGAATACAAAGACAACAAAATAAAATTCTTAAACTAACATACAACCTACCCTACCTGACCTCTACGACTGAACTGTACAAAAAAACACACCAGTTTGACATAAACTACTTGACTAAAATTGAGACCTTAAAAATTGTGCACAAAATAACACTGGGAAACATACAAGACGACGACATAATATTAGTCAAAAATGCTGACATACATAAATATAACACCAGACAACAAAAACACTATCATATTGAAAAAGCAAAGACAAACACAGGACAGTCAAAAATACTACATAATGGACTTAAACACTACAACGACCTACCTTACTACTTGAAAACTTTTAATGGAGACAAATTTAAAATCAATCTGAAAAAGCACATGATGACTGAACTAACTAGACAAGACGAGACATAAAATGACTAGACAATATCAAATTTCTAATGTAACCCTAACGGGTTTTTTAAAATTGTAAATAAATAAAAAAATATAAAAAAAAAACGGGAGAAAAAAAAATATTTGCGAGAAAAAAGAGACGATGCACCTGATATCTGGCTATCCATATCTATCATATCTACCTATCTATTAGGGACTCGCCGAATATCTGGTATCCGGGCAAATCACTATCCGTTTCATAACTAATTGTTATAACCATATAAGATTTTGTACATTTTTTCACCTACTAGAAAATACTCAACCACTCTTATTCTGATAAAATTCCATTGGGATTTAATCCAGTATTATTTGTCTTCAAATATTTGGCCATACTTAAAAAATTAACTTAAAAAAAGTGGCTAAATACCTCAAAAAATAGAAAAAGCTATAAAAATTCCAAAGAGGATATTTTGTTCTATATTTTTTTGTTGATTGTAAATTTTAAATCGTGTTAAAATATTCATTTTAAATGGGTGTTCAATGATTGTATAAAAGAGTTTGATTCTAATTATTTGGCATGTAAAAGGTTGTGGTGAAAAGTATTTAAAATTGTTATGAAGTAATGTCGTCTTGGATTATTTTTTTTGTTGTTAAAGTAGGGTTCACACAACAAGGGCAGGTTGTGAGAACTCTATTTTAACAACGTTATCTTCATCGGAATGTATCGAGATGGTGAACTTTACTTATCTACAATCTCTATCAACCTCGGTGTTACAAAATCGGCTCGACCGACCTGTCGAGACGTGTTTTCTGGAAGATTGCTGAAAAAAATAAATGGTAAAATTTATTTTTTATCGTGGCAATATTTCTTCGGAAGTATTGCCACTGCGTCTAACGGCTCATGCGCATTGTGTCATCTCAATCGTCAAATCATATGCGGGTATTAAAAGCAAACTTATAAATCTCCATTGAAGGAGTAACTGAGATGTTTGCGAAAAACTTTGAAAAAAAAATTGTGAAGTTTCTAATCATGCTTCATCATCTCAATGAAGAATGCTAAGTTTGCGGTGTCAAGTAGTGACCGGTTTAGAACTCAGCGCCAAGCTATGGAGGAGCCCAAACGCAGGAAAACCATTTTATGACTATTTGGTATTAAGTTAGCAACAGTTCGCAGCAAAATAATGGGCCGTACCTAAGTCGAGAATTGCCAAATGAATATTAATTTGCATTGTAAATACTTTTAAATATGTTATTCAAATAAATTTTTCTGTAACTCGCTTTTATTTATTTTGTAAAACTGAAAATACACGTGTGTGTTTTTTATTTTTTTATTTGTTCATTTTATTCACAATTTACTAATGGTACATGCATTAAAACATAAATCCTAACTTAATGGAACTAAAGTCCCGTGTTGAGTTTGTTTGTTTGTCCGTCACATCTCCGAAACGGCGAGTCGTAGCGGTCTGAAATTTGGACACGTCATTTTAGATGCAATTTTAAGGTTAACGTTGCTGTTTTCGAGTAAAATTTGAATCGACAACATATTTACTTACAATGTAAATCGTGGGAAAATATTCGAAATCAATTACCTGTGAAAACTGATTCCTTTAACAGCTTTGACGCTCCTACTGCTGCAACCAAACATACTGCAATTCACCTTAGTCGAGTTTTATTTATTATTACGTAAATATCCAAGTTATTTACAAACAAAGCCAAGCACAGCGACAAAAGCATCCGATAGAACCGATATGTCAAAAAAAACAAAATGGACGTCAATTTGTTGCTAAGCAACATCGCTTGCGTTCTATGAAACATGGTGATAGGGCAACAATGTTTGAGTATGTCCAAATGCTTGCAGACTGGCTGTATTTCCTCCCTAGGGAGTTATTCATATTTAAATTTATTTCAACAGAGAGTAAAAACATTTCTGAGAAGGGAATATGGAAGTCTAGGCATTTACAGGGCTTATGACCTGTCATTGGCTGGTTTAAGTGCCCACTTTAAACACTGTGTAACATTCACCATTCTGCCCATGTTTGAACATCCACATTTCCTCAACTCATCACAAAAGTCAACAGATGGAAGAGTTGAGGAAATTTGGATGTTCAAACATGGCCAGAATGGTGAATGTTACACAGTGTGTAAAGTGGCCACTTAAACCAACCAATGACAGGTCGTAAGCCCTGTAAATGCCTAGACTTCCATATTCCCTTTTCAGAAATGTTTTCGCTCTCTGTTGAAATAAAATTAAATGGTGATAGGGCTTCTCTGTAGGTTGACGCATTATTACTCTGAGGTTTAGAATTACGCTATTATTAAAATAGGTAAGTTATGACATTATGTATAGTTTATTTTGACATCAATAACTAATTTTCCGTTTTTGGTGGAGATTTCTAATTGTGCTTCTAATACCCTAATATGACGCATGAGCTGTAATCATCTCGAATTCTCAAATCTTAACTGAAAGACTCGCGCCGTGGCGCAGTTGGTAAGACGGCTAACTGTGAAACTGGCGTGGCAGGTTTCTCGGCTAGCGTCGCAGGTCGCGATTCCCATCAGCTACAAAAAAAATCCATGAAAGATTTTATCTGAATTAGTCTAGGTCAGTGGTGAGAAAACTCTGCAGCCACTCGAGTGCGGCTCACACAACCCAAAGTTTACTCTTCGCTTATTTTGTGAGCAGGTCCTAATAAAGAACTTTTAGGATTATTGTCACTGAAAAGTCAAACACGTGGCGAGGATATTGCAAACGCTGTCATTAAATGGACAGAGAAACATCATCTTACACTGGATAAAATTGTTTCAATTTCAACAGTTGGGACAAAAAGTGTAACTGGAAAGAGAAAAGGTTCCGTTCCTAACATCACAAGATACTTGTTTATCGTTATATCATTCACCAAGAAGCGCTTTGTGCGAAGACATCTCCAGAAGAAATTCAATATTTTGGAATTGGTAATCAAAATTGTCATCACAATTGGTGAATCATCCCCGATTCATTTTTTTAAGTTAAAAAAGGGAGAGAATACGCAAATCTTCTACTAAATGGCCCGTTGGCTTTGAGGAAATTTTACGAAAATAAATTCGCTCGCAAAAGAAATCTTAATTCTTGTACCGCTGATCTTTGGCTCTTTTGCTAATGAGTTTTCCGACCACTGGTCTAGGTGTTGAAATGTTTGTTTCATAACTTCCTTCTTATGTCCTCTCTTTCCCACATCCTTAAAAGCCTCCAAAATAAATGCTAGCGGGTTGTTCCTTCAAATGACAGTGGTGAAAGATGGTGCTCTCACTGTTGTCCCAACTTTACTCCGCGCTCAATGTCAAATAAAAAATTACGTATTTCTCTTTCGCCACCTCAAAACAATTTTAAGTTGAAATAGTTCGCAATTTAAGAAATGAGTGTTCACTAGAACATGATTTCTGTCTCTTGCAGTGCGTAGATATGTGTATCGCGGGGTACGGGTGCCCTCGATACATATCGATGTACTTACCCCCAAACTCGAAGATACAGGTCGTTAGTGTATCTTCGTAATCGCTCGGGAGAATTTATCTTCAACTACATCGTCATAGTTAAGGTATGCTTCCGTATCTGCTGATTGTAATCGCCCCCAGTAGCTCAAACACAAATAACTATCATAGTGATAACAATTTCTCACCATGGTTTTTTATCGTATTCGCGATCACAATGGAACATCTGTCATCATAAATCTCAAAATATTTACGTTTCGCAACGTATAATCCTGCTGCGCAATCACATATTTGAATTTCATCGGTGTAAATATGGAAAATATTCCAAAACTGCTATTTTTATTAATTTATTTATTATTTATCACGCTATTTTTTGCATTTAGCCAGCGGTTGGCAAGCCGTGTCAAATGTCAAGGAAAGCAGTCGCCAAAGTAATTGTGATTTTCACTTTTTTGTATTAGATACTCCTTACTATTTTGCAAATGCAATGTACTGTATTATTTTTCATAGTAAACGCCGATTTTTCGCCGGTGAACTGTATTTATTTACGAGGAAAACAAAAAACAAACTGACACGAGCGTTGACTTAGAGATTACACACGCGTTGACTTATGACTGCGATAACTTAAGCATGTTCACTGTGATCGCTCAAATGCTTAGCATGTTTTTAAGCACGTTGATAGTTATTTTTGATTGAGCTACAGGATTCTGGTTTTATTTCGAAAAAAACTGCATTTTTGTTTTGGCGGGATTTGAAAAAATACATTTATAATATAAATCATACAATTGTTTATAGAATAAGCATATATTCTTTGTTAGTAATTGAAATGTTTAATGTATGTGACGGTGTTAATATTATATTTACTAACAATGCGATACTGATAGTAAAATGGATAATTTGAAATATATACCAGGGGTGGTAATCTGAATCTTCTCCAATTTAATCGGATTTTTATTTTTTGCATGCTTTAACATTTTCTTTCATATCTGGCCTCACCTCAAAGTAATAATGCGCCAAACTAAAGAGGAGCCCAAACTTACGAAAACCATTCTATGAATATTGGGTATTAAGTTAGCTACAGTTCGCAGCAAAACAATGGGCCGTACTCAGGTCGAGAATTGCCAAATGGATATCAATTTGCATTGTAAAAACTTTTAAACATGTACCTGTGTATTTATTATTGCAGGGTTATTCCAATTTATTTTTCTATTATTCGCCTATATTTATTTTATAAAACTGAAAATACATGTGTGTGTTTTTTTAAAAATTATTTATTCACAGTAAACTTATGTTACATATATTGATACATAAATCCCAACTCCATGGATCTAAAGTCTCGTGTTGAGTTTGTTTGTTTGTCCGTCACATCTCCGAAACGGCTAGTCGTAGCGGCCTGACATTTGGATATGTCATTTTAGATGCGATTTCAAGGTTAATATTGCGATTTTCGAGTAAAATTTGAATCGACCTCTGCTCGATAAAAACTCAAACTTTATATGGATGCCTAGTGCGGCGCCGATATATTACCCGTAATTAACTGTCACTATCAACAGTAAACATACTTTAATTCACAAAGTTATTTCCTAAATTGAGAAAAAATAGTATCTCAAGTAATATGTTGATATAAGCAATATTTTTAAGCAACATAATACACGTGTCGGGACAATAAATGCCAAAAATCAATGTAAATCATGGGAAAATATTCCAAATTAATTACCTGTGAAAACTGATTCCTTTAACAGCTTTGACGCTCCTACTGCTGCAACCAAACATCCTGCAATTCACCATAGTCGATTTTTATTTATTATAACGTAAATATCCAAGTTATTCACAAACAAAGCCAAGCACGGCTGCAAAAGCATCCGGTCGAACCGTTATGTTTATGTTGTCAAACAAAACAAAATGGCCACCTATTTGTTGCTAAGCAACACACCAATATCGCTTGCGTTCTATGAAACATAGTGATAGGGCTTCTCTGTAGGTTCACGCATAATTACTCTGAGGGCTTCACTGATGATTAAACGTAAAATGAATATGAACACGTGGAATAAAACATGATGATTTTCATTAAGAACATTATTGCGACCCTAAGTTTTACCCAAAACACTTAATTAGGTTGAATTGACCAAACAATATTAGTTTTCTTTCCGTTTTTGAAGCAGTTTTATGCATCATTTAACGTTTAATCATCAGTGTCGCCATATACGATGCAAAGTGTAGTCCCGTGCGAAAAATGTAAATCCCCAAGTTATATACAGTATAAATCTTTTCTACCCCTGCGAGAAGATTCAAAATAGCACCCCAGAACATAATTTTATAATAATAAGTGCCAAATTATAAGAAATTGAAGAACGTTTTTTGAGGCAGCTAGTTCATAAATAAATATGCAAATATTTATATCGACTAGGTATATTTAATATTTAGCTTACACTAAATTTCAATCACGTTTTTTCATCATCGTTTGTATAAGGTTTTATAAATTTAAAACAACACCTTCAAATTGTTCTGCTTGGCCAGTTGTAGCAAAAAGCAAGTTTAGTTTTAAAAAGTTAATAATGGTTGCGTTTTTGTTAAAATGCGTCGATGAAGATGAAATAAAACATTTTAGGGCCTCGATTATGAACGCTTTCTTTATCTGTAGATATCGAAACGCTATACTGAACTTCTGTACTATCTGTATCTACCTCAGAACGTTCTACTTAAGCTAGGGTTTCCTAGGACAGCGGTGCCCGTATCTTAACGGCCGTAGTGAACGGTGATGCGGTGGACAGCCGTCGTAGTGGTGACTAGAGAGTGGTTTTATTTTTTAACGGTGTTATCAACACCATTTTTATAGGAAACCACTCTCTAGTCACCATTACGACGGCTATCAACCGCATTAATGTTCACTACGGCCGTTAAAATACGGGCACCGCTGTCCTAGGAAACCCTAGCTTTACTTGTCACCTCGATATCATATGATCGAGTCCAACCAATGAATGACCCCAAAAATATAGTCCGTGTTCCTTACTTCATTAACATTAAAAATAGTTCTCATTTATATTTTAAATAGACTTCTGTGATAATAAGTTCAAAGCGATTATAAACTCCAATAAATCGTAATTCAAGCAAAAAATGCTAGCTTGAACATATTTATATGACTTTGACAATTATCGAGACGGCAGGCTTAACGATCGTATGTGTTTATGTACTGAGCGATTACAAGGCCGGCTCCTTTGACGTCTCGATACGTACAAAAATAGTAAAACAGATGGTAGATAAAAAATATACAATCAGTAATAATTTTTTTAAAGTGGCAACTTTCTTACGTCTAGATATTCTTATATTATATGTCAATAGGGCAGAATGAAGCGACATTATTTTTTGCATCTAGCCGTTCGTTTTCTAAACTAACTGTCAGGTCGGAATTTAATTTGACTTTAAAATTTACTTATTTTTCTCATATTTTTAATAGGCTTTTAAGAAAAAAAGTGCCAAACTCAGAACGATTTAAAATTTAAATTAATCTTAATTAAAAGAGAAATTGCTTGGTGAAACAAAAATTTGGACATTAATGTGGATTATTGTGTAGATATGCGTATCAAGGGGCACTAGACCTGTCGGTACAAACCGATGTACCTAAACAAAACTTGATGGTGAGGAGAGGTCGGTAGTGTATCTTCATAATCGCTGGAGAGAATTTATCTTTAACTATACCGTCATGGTGAAGGCATGAAGTTTTTATCTTCCCGTCATAATCGAGGCCCAGGCATTTTTGCTACAATTCGGACGGCGGATTCATGCATTAATTTATTTTCATTTATTATACAAATAAAAGACGAGTGAGACTTTAATACACAAATTTGGATATCCAGTGACCGGTTTCATCGCTTTCGCGACATATTCGAGACTGGTATCTTTGTTAAGAAATTTAATGAATTTAAAACAGAGGTAAAGATAGAGAATTCAAAATTATATGAGAGTAAATTGAACGAAATTATTTTTGTCTTGAGGATCATTAACAAAGTGTTTCAGGTTAACTAAGAAGTTGATATAATGATATTTCTAACGAGTTTTAGTATATATATATATATTTCAATTGTCCCATCCATAGAATTAAGAATAGTCCAAAAAGAGCGTATAATCATATTTGAATACATCGGACTGAGTCCAAAAATCCCCCTACTTTGTCCCACTTTCGCCGCGCGCATTCGTGAAGTCACCACGTAATGTTGTCAGATGGGAAAAAATATAATCATAAGGTAAAAAAAGCAATTTGTAATTTCTCTAAAACTTTATTGTACACGCGGAAATATTGATTAGCACAACAGAGTAGATAAGTAAAGGGTCATTAAATAAATGAACATTGCACTTAAAATATAAAACAAATTTTGTTTAACATTAAACGAATATTTTGATGTCATGTTAAAGATTATTTGATTTTTTAAAAATAATGTCAGTTGAATTTCCACCACGGCGTTGTTTAATCCGAGGTCATTAGTTTTCTCATTAGATGAGTAAATAGGAGGAACAAATACTACCCTTAAAACACTAACAAAATGTTTATTTTATTTTCTTCGTCAATCTGACAAATGGAAAAACAATTCAATTTTAAAGTAATGCATTTGCTACTTACACATTAATTTGCTAATTACTCATGAAATGTGATCCCATCCTGTTTCTTTAAGATCTTAGCAGTATTTCTACAATTTGAAAGGACACAACGCGGCATAGTTGAATTCAAATCGGGAGTTGCGTACTGAGCGACGTCCACAAAGAAACTAATGGATCAAAACGTAAAACTACTCATTTATGAGTAGTTTAGTCGCCTTCTGTTTGATGCGCGTACGCGGTTTCTGGACTATTATTAATTATATGGTCCCATCCTTCGTGAGTTTGATTTCTTTCAATTATGATTTCTGAAAAGCAAACGGTAAAAAAACATTAATAAAATTATTACAATGGGTATAGTAATAGGGAATACACGTGTGCTAGATGTTCATTAAGTAATTCTACGTCGGGCTTATTTTTTAATCTATTACTAAATAAAACAATTGTTTGTACATCAAAACCAATTACACAAAAAAAAAATTGTGTTAAATTCTAGGAAAAAGATACTTAAAGAATCCATGTTTTTTAATAATATTTTGAATACTAATTCAATCACAAAAAAGACACTACGTAAATAAAATTATTTTAAAAACTACTTAATCCAATAATCATACAAACCAACGCACAAGATAAATCGATTATTTAGAGATTAAAAAATAAATTTAAAAAAAGAAAATAAAAAAGAATTCGTTTAATTTTTATGGCAAATTAAATGTGATTTAAATTAATCGTTCTTACAAAATTTGGGAAATGTTTGCACTTAAATAGGAACTTAGATCAAAGGCAGTTTCATCCCCTTCTACAAAACATTCTTATTATAAACGAATTATATTATTTATTTATTTTACAATTGAAATAATTATGCTGACCGGTTTATGAATACAAAATCTAATTTTAATAAATAATATGGTGTAATAAACTAAAATTATAATAACAATGTTTTGAGTTTATCAAAATTATTTTTAATAAAAACTGGATTTAACCCCTACGTAGCTGTTAATATATACACATTACAACGGAGACGAATAACATTTTAGGGAAGGGAGTCTGGGCATCTACAGGGCTAATGTTCTGTCATTGGCTGGTATAAGTAGCCACTTTACACACTTTGTAACATTCATAATTCTGCCTTTATTTTATTGCTTAATTCTTCGATCTGTTGATGTTTGTAAGGTGAATTTATTTATTTTTTATATATATACGGCCTAAGCCAATTACAACAGTTACATGAAGAAACATAAATGCAAGAAACTGAACAAAAAGAACATAAAACTATTTAGCAAAGACAAACAAGGGCAAAACAATAATAGTATACAATATATTAAAAAAAACGAAAGATCAAAAACTTTGAGCTAAACCATGCCAATCCCACTTCATCCCACACTGTTTAGTCGCGAAGAGATCTACGAAAAGTCGGAAGATCTATCCCAAAAATTTCCAAGTCGTGTGATGAATTGACTAATCTACACATTCTGGACATTGGGGCATAAAAACCAATGTTGCTCTTAGAAGATTTTATAAATATCAGTCAATGAGCTGAAACCTGCCAATGACAGGTCATAAGCCCTGTAGATGCCTAGACTTTTATATTCCCTTCTCTAAAATGTTATTCATCTCTGTTGTAATATGTAATATAAAAATAAAAAAAATTCCAGTATTACGTCTTTACAAAATAAAAATTATGCGATCACAACGATCAAATCCGGGGAACTGTAATTATTTTTCTTTAAAAGCAATATTTAATTAGAATTAAAATATAAACATACTGTTTTTAAACGTTTACTTGTTTGTCTACTGATCGGTTTCTGAGCAGCTGTGCTCATTTATCAAGGTATAATTTAGAAACAAAAATAATCTCAATCTAAAATTTCAATAATATCTTAATCTAATATATGGAGGTAAAAAATCAATTATTTTTGTCAAGTTTTTTTTGTGTTTTCGAAGGTATGAAGTGAGGGGTGAGGGGGGTAAAGGAGCACCTTGTAGCGCTGAAAAGGGTAGATAATTCAGTAAACAACAAGTAGTTTAAAGACAGCGTTTTTTATTATGACATTAATTTGAAAATGTTTTTTTATTTATTAACTTATAAATACATTTTTTTCACCATGAAAGCGCAAAGTTAACAAATCGGGATGTGGTCCCGTGGCCAGTGTTGCGGACTCACGGATCAGAGGTCCGAGATTCGAAGTCCACTCTACCCCAACTTGATTCCCATTTTTCAATATTTATTTCAAAATATTTGGGTAAAAAATAAGAACACAAAATTTTTCTTGTATCTTTAAAAAAAGATGACTACATTTAACAAAATAAATTTAGTGTGAAATCGAAAATCACAAAATAAAATTCATTGATTTCTTGATTCGCTCTAAATGTACAAAAATCAAAGCTAATCGGATTTTATTTATTCTACTTGACACCGCAAACTTAGCATTCTCCAATGAGTTGGTGAAACATAGTTAGAAATCTCTTTTTAAAAAAAAAGTTTTTATCAAATATCTCTGTAACCCCTTCAATGGAGATTTTTAAATTTGCTTCTAATACCCCATATATTTAAAGACCGACTAATGTTTTAATTAAGATTACATTAAATATGTTCTTTGCCATTCGCCGTGTGAATTTTCAAAGAATCACTCGCATAATCTTCTTCATAAGAAAATTCTTTGTAATAAAAAGTTCGAAAATTCGTGAACATTTTGTTCTGACAGTTTTTTGAACAATTTTTACAAATGTTTTTACTGTGTCACATAGTCTGAGAGCCTGTTGCATCGATCAAAGTTAACGTAAATATTTTTTTTAATGGTTTTATTTTAATTTTATGCAAGGAATAATGAGGAAGCTCAGTGCTGCGGGAAATTGGATTTGAAATAAAATGTATAAAAAAAATATGGAAACGGTTTCAATAAAAACGTACGACTTTGAAACGTCACAGGTTAGCGTGAACACGTGTTAACAATACCAATCACATTGTAAGTTATTGAAAAAAATATTATAAGTTGAACTGTAAAAAAAATACAAATTAATTTTGATTATTATTATTTTTTTAAATTTATTTATTTATTTTATTAGGTAAACAAACAGTATGTACACATATATTGCCAATTTCTTTGTATATAAGAGTAAGAAACTCATGCACACACCAAAAAAATTGTTTACACTTAATACAATAATTTAAACTATGTTCAATATAATAAATGTAAAAGAAACGAAATGAAAAAATATTTATATAATAATAATGTTAAAGTCTGCTTCTCTCAAAATTTCAATAATTTTTGACCTAAATTTACATACATTGTCACAAAAAATATCAGCCTCGGTAAATATATTGTTATATTGGTCGCATATTCTAGGTATTGTAGATTGTTTAAAATAGTTTGTTGACGCGTTAATGTTTAGTTAACATTTTAAAAACACTTTGTCTTTTTAAATAAGATCATTTTCATCGTTTTTATAAAACCGTTTCGTACTTAAAATCTAAAAGATTCATATAAATAAAATTAGAAAACTAACTTATCAAATTAAAACATACATATTAAATTGTTGTGAATAAAATATTTAAATATATGAATGTACTAAATAATTATTATGGTTAAATTTTTTAATTAAAATTAAATAGTATAATCATGTACAATAAAAATCTTTAGAAAAATATGTAGGTACGATTCAATGTTTAAAAATGAGAATGTTTGAAGTGCATTTTATTTATTTTTGTTTAAAAGTACCTACATAAAATTTACTAAATGTTACTGTATATTTGTAAAACTTTTTTAAACATAACTGTAGCTCAATCACGAATAACTATCGACGTGCTAGTAAGCGACGTGATAACACTTTCTCACCATGCTTTCAAAACATGGATAAACTATCGTATTCGCGATCACAATGCAACATCCGTGAACAGCCAATATTAAATGACAAAATATTTACGTTTCGCGACGTATCAGTCACATTTTTAATTTCACCGATGTAAATCTGGAAAATATTCCAAAACTGCTATTTTCATTTATTTATTTATTATTTATCACGCTATTTATTGTATTTAGCCGACGGTTGGCTAGCCAAATGTCAAGAAAAGCAGTCGCCATAGTAATTGTAATTTAATTTTCACTTTTTTGTATTAGATACTTCTTACTATTTTGCAAATGCAATATGTTGTATTATTTTTTTAAGTAAACACTGATTTTTCGCGAATAAACTGTATCTATTTACGACTTTACGAGGCAAACAAAAAACAAACAGACACAAGCATTGAGTTAGCGATTACACACGCATTGACTTATGACTGCGATAAGTTAAGCATGTTCATTATTGTTCATTGTGATCGCTCAAATGCGTAGCATGTTTTTAAGCACGTCGATAGTTATTTGTGATTGAGCCACTGGCCTCATATTACGACAAAATTTTCACATCACTATCAACTACGCGAAGTATCGAATTCATTTATCCTAAATTGGAATAGGGAAATATCACATACTACGAATATTGATAAAAATATGTGAAATGTATTCAGAAAAAATATTTGGATTTTCAAAATCGCTGTGAATATTTTCGAAAAACGTTTCCATTAAAACACGCCTTTACGAAAACGCGACATGAGTGGCCTTGACTCCCGTGACGCCGAGATTCGTAAAGCTAGGGTTTCCTAGGACAGCGGTGCCCGTATCTTAACGGCCGTAGTGAACGGTGATGCGGTGGACAGCCGTCGTAACGGTGACTAGAAATTGATTTTCTAGGAAAACGGTGTTAAATGGTGTCAATAATACCGTTTTCCTAGGAAACCCCTCTCTAGTCACCGTTACGAGTTCTGTCTACCGCATCACCGTTCACTACGGCCGTTAAGATACGGGCACCGCTGTCCTAGGAAACCCTAGCTTAACAATATACGACGGACTATTTAAACGGTCACAAACAACGGTCGAATTTAACCGAATGGTCATGTATAATGGGCGTGGCCAATGCAATGAAGCGTTTTTGAGGGAATTTCAAATTATAAATCGTATAATTTGATATATTTTCTGATGTGTATTCGAAATTATATACCTATAATTACTAAATAAATAAAACAGTGTATGTCACTCCAAGCACAAGAGCTAGTCTCTTTTTTGGAAAGTTACAGTTACAGAATTTAAAAAATATAAAAGTAGATTGTAAAAGAAAAAAAAAACATCCATCATTTATGTGACTATATTAATTAAAATATTATATATATTATATATATAAGGGTACTACTTGCAAACCCGACAAAATCTAAAATTCAAAAAAAGTAAGATATTAATGAAAACTTATTCAGAATACAATTTTTCACAATAATTTTAACATTGTCAGTTAAAAATACGACTGAATTTGTAAGACTTGACTTTTAAATCATCGGTTTGTTGCAAACATGGCAACCTCTACTTGAGTATTGCAAAGTTGGTAATGTATAAAATTAAATTTATTATTTCACTACTGCTTCTTGACATAATCATGCCTATGTCATCACTGCTTACGTATAAAATATTTAATAATTATAATAAAAAAAATATGTTTAAAAAAAGTTGAAATTAAGTATTGTGTCAGTTTTTTTTGATTTGCTCAAAATAAAGAAAGATGGATTTTGGCGGGTTTGCAAGTAGTACCCTCATATATATACATATTATGCTATTAATATTAATATGTACAGTTTTATTTCTACTCACAACAGTATTTCAATGACCCTTATTATTATATATATATTAATCCATATTTTTTTTAAAAAAAACGTGATGTTTCCCTATTCAATTAGTAAATAAATTAAGATTTCCAAAAATTCTTCGATGAATTAAAAAAATCGTACTGTAGTCTAGAAACACTTTAGAAAATAATAAATATAAAAGTATGTTTGTATGAATAAAATAAATTGTTGAAATTTTAACATGGTAAATGTAAAAGACTGTTATGTTCTGTGTAAAGATTCAGCTTTAATGATCTGCCCTATTCGGAAAATAATCAAGTTATTACAATCTAATAAACGAAGAGTTGTATTTCATTTCCCGCCATCAATCACCACTCCTTTATCCGCACTCCGATGGTATGGACCAGTAGCGGCGGTAGGGTAGATATAAAAGGGCGCTGCAGGCGCCCCATTTTATCCTCTCGCTCATCGAGCGAGTCCAACATACTCGTAAATTTCCTAAATCTAGCGACAAACTCGTTATAGTGGCCCACGATGAGCCTATAACTCCTCCAAAAAAGAAATTTGATGTTGAATTTTTCTACAGCCATTTGGACACTACCTTTATTTCACTCAATGAAAGATTCAAAAAGTTAAATGAGTACTCGAAATCTTGGTTTTTTCTGTTCAATATAAAAAAATATTCCGGAAAAACCAGACCTCAAACTCTAGTAATTTCCAATTGAAATTAATAGTAGATTCTTAATCCGATATCGATGGTTGTATGTTGTGTGATGAACTCGTAAGTCTGAAATCATTTTTGCCTGATCAGAGTGTGGTTAATCTTGTCATTGTTTTGAATTTTATCAAAGATCGTAACTTACAAGAACTGTATCCAAATATATGGATAGCGTTGCGAATATTGATCACTATACCTACCTGTAACGGTTGAAAGAAGTTTTTCTAAACTTAAACTGATAAAAACTTATCTACGATCGACAATATCTCAATCTAGATTGACAAACTTGGCATCTTTGTCAATCGAAAACGAAATTGCGGAAAACATAACCTTAAATATATAAATAAAAGATTTCGTTGATAGAAAGACTAGAAAAGTAAAATTTTATTAGTATTTTTTGAATAAATGGTTATTTTATCCTTGCCTTTTTTCGTATGGGTTTAAAGGGGTGGAAGATAGGGGCGCCGTAGAAATCCCGCCCAGGGCGCTGGTAGTGCTAACACCGGCCCTGGGTATGACAAATCCAAATGTTTGTAGACAGGACTTCCTCCCTAGGGAGTTATTCAGATCTAAATTTGCTACAGCAGAGAGGGAAAACATTTTTGAAAAGGAAATTCAGCCTGTCCGTAAAACTAACTGGTTTACATGTTTCTTTAATTTTTGAGAGTCGTAATAAAATATATATTTATGTGTGTGTATATTTTGTTACATGTATTTTACCATCATCCAATGGAAAAAACACATGTTACAAAATATTACCATAAACGACAAAAACAAATGATAAAATAAGGCAAAAATCCTAGCTTGCCTGGCTAGTCGGGACCTGAAACAATGAACGTTTGTGCATTGTAAAAACAGCGCAATAAAAAAATAAATAAATATGGATTGGGTTGGATTATTGGTCTACCATTGTTTGGACACCCTCATAAAGAAAACAGTTAGATTATTTGAAAATTTGTGTAATTGAAATTTTATTATTTGTAAAATATTTTATTAACGAAAAGTTATCAGAAAAATTCCAGTAAAAATATATATTTTTATTATGATTAATCACAAATTATTACTAAAACATCAAGTAATTTCAAACAAAAATAAATATGTAATAAAATAACATACAGTCCATTGAAATATTTAATAAAGTTTGCGTGTGTGTGCTTAGCAAAAAGCTTTCTAATAAATCATCTTTCTAATAGATCAAGTCAAAGAAGGAATCGTGTGTTAGAAATACCGCATGGTTAAACGAGGCTCGCACAGAGACATGCATATTTTATAGGCCCAAAATTTTTTAATTCTTTTTTACTGATAATATTTCATTGATTCCGAACTTTCAAAATTTTCCTTCTTTTACAAAACATGCACTATCCTGGATTCAAACTAAAGATATGAACTCTTTTTTTCTATGATTTATTTTGTTGCCCTAAGGAATATTTTTCTGTTTTTTTTTTAAATATATATTTTTTTTATTTCCTTTTTTAATTACTATAAAAAAATACCATATTATCTTTTACAGAATATTTTATTTTTTCTTTCTTATGTTATACAAAAATATTATAACTGTCCATTATTTATTATAGGAGCAAAAATTCATTAACATTTTCTTGTATACCCACGAACAGGCCATGCTTTTGTGGGATTTTTGTTTACTATTTTTCTATTAATATGTATTTCATTGATATGTAATTATGCTCTATTTTTTTAATACTCTGTTTTATTATTATGTTTATTGTAAAAAAAACAAAAAATTAAAAAAATGTGCATGCAAAAATATATGTTTACAGCGTACTCCGACAGAAACAAGACTTTAACACAATATTATTAAAAAATCTAACACACGGTATCTACTTTTGATTTTGAGGTGAATATTATAATACGAAATATTGTTGCCAGTAAGAAAATACTATCAATTATTTATTGACTGAAACTAAAGGTCTAAAAACAAAAATAAATGTAATGAAAACACAGTCCATTTAAAATTTGTACGTATTTATTTTATATTATGTTTTTATAATAATAATGAGCAAAATAATATCAACGTTGAGTAAATCAATAAAAAAATATTTACACAATAAAAATTAGTAACACCGAGTCAGAGATCAACAAAAAGTCAAAACAATCACTTTAGATTCTTTCGTAATTATCGCCGTTCAACGTACTGTAGTTGGGCTTCCGCTGTTCGGAGTTCATGATGTGTGGTTGATACATTTGCCACAACGGAGGCCTTCCGCATATGTAGAGTTTCGTGCAGAACACCACCAACAACGCCCCCAAACCCGCTGACCCGAGCGCTGTCGCCCACAGCAAAGAGACGTCTTCGGCGGTTTTGATTGCGCACAAAACGCGCTTTTGTGTCTTGAAGCATTCCTTATCAATGTCTTCCGGGATAATAGGCTGGAGAACTTCTTTCAATTTCTTGACGTAGCAAGGCGTACCGCACTTTTCTATGAACATCTGCTTCGGGTCGGCGAACGAGTCATTCCTGTAAAAGATTTCTATCGTGTTCCCGTTCTCGAAATTTCCTCTGCGTACTTCAAATATGAGGGAAGCCGCGAAGCCGGATGGCGCCCCGTCGAAAAGACCCAGACAGTTCAACAGGCCGATGACCGTGAAGTCGTGGCCGCTGTAGATTAAAATTTTCTTGAATTTAGAAGACATTCCCCCGTTTTCTGCGTTGAAGATGATGTCCTTCAAAAGCGTGCCGTATCGCAAGCGCGCGAGGAGAGGCGTCGCCGAACTTCTGCTCAAATATCTCCCGGTCATATTTTTCAAAGGTTGCGGGTAAACTAGTTGCGTCCATTTCGGCAGAGTGTAGTTCCTCTGCTGCTCTATCATCATCAAGCTGTAGAGGGACTCCGCCGATTCCAATCCGTTCACCTTCCTCCCGATCTGTTCGGACAGCCACTCGTAGAACGGTCGTCGGTGGTATTCTTCCAGCCTGAATTCGGGGGTGTTCGTGAAGCGCTCCAACTCCTGGTCGAAGGCGGGACAGGTCTTGTGGGGGGAGAAGAGTTTGTCGAACTCCGACGGGGCGGAGTGTATCGGGACGGCCTGGCCGGGGTAGAGGGCGGAGGTCAGAGCGAACGCCGAGGCGAGAGTCCTGGAGATCCCCGTGCTTCGCACTAGGATGTCGGAGGTCTTGTATTGGGGCGGGATGAACTGGGGGTAGCGGTCGCGCAGCCAGTTCCCGAGGGACTTGTGCTGTTTGGCTCCTTCTTCCGTCAGCTGCAGCCATCCTTCCGGCCAGTGTTTGGAGTCCCTCCAGGGGTCGCTGGGGTAAGGATTTTTCGGAGTGCGTTGTCCGTGTCTCGTCACCATGGAAACTTGCACAACATCTCCCTCCTTGAAGCCGCTGTTCAGTTCTTCTATGAAGTCTTCTGCCGCTATGTTTTCCGCGATCACGCAACTCGCCAAGCACAGGAACAACGGCGCAGTTGCTCGCATCTCACAATACTAAGCGAATAATACTGTTGGAAATACTTCGGGAAACAGACGAGCTGCTCGGTCCGAAGCGGCGATAGCGACTCCCTGGCGATAACTGACCGATGGCGATGGTCGATATACTAACTTATGTAAGTCGTTCCGATTTGTTTTGAAGTGATAAGAGCGCATAGCTTTGTTTACGCTTGTACTGCGAAACCGTCCAATTTTGCCCTTGATGGATATTTTGCCCACTGAGTCTAATCTACGCCCAACCTTTAAAAAAATATATTTCCATTTACAATATTTGAGTACAAATGTTTGTAGACAAAAGACTGGATTTTACCCCTTTGGGAGTCACCGAGACTAACAAATCACAACAGGGATGGAGAATACCTTAAATAAGGAAATATGGAAGTATAGGTATTTACAGGGCTTATGACCTGTCAATGGCTGGTTTAAGTGGACACTTTACACACTGTGTAATATTCACCATTTTGCCCATGTTTGAACATCCATTTTTTTTAAAATTCTTCAATTTGTTGATTTTAGTGAAGTTAAAGAGCTGAAACCTTTATTGTTGTGAAGAGAAAAATTGGAAAACTGTTTTCAGGCGTTGCCTAGTATGTGAAATAACTCAAATAAAATAAGTCAAATGAATGAACGAAAAAATGCGTTAGGGTTGTCACTTTCTAAGGTTTTGCACACATTAAATATTTTACATTTTCAAAAGTATTATCATTATAGTGGATAATTTAATTTAATTCTTCTTTGCCTTTCATTTGATGTGTTTTTATTTTTCGTATATTGATTTTTAAAAGTTTCTGAAGCATTTCTCAGTTTTGATTTAGTACACAATTTGTTTCTATATTTGATAATTTCCATTATATCTGGAGTTAACTCGTTAAAACTGGTTATTTAGGTAATTGGATTATTAGTATGCAAAGGTTTTTATAAATTTTTATAAATAAAGAAGGTTGATTATTTTTTCCTAAGTTATCAATCAGATTTTGACAATCCTAAGGCCTTTAAGTTGCTTATATGAAAACAAATAGATTTCGGCGGGTAAAGTTGTCCACTTGTTTTTAAACGAATCTTTTATTAATTAGCCATTGAAAATATGTTCGAACGATAATTTTGTCCTCGAACTAATAATTCCATAAAGTAGTTCTTAGACAAGAACGCTATATGAGCTACAGTTAAACAAATAATGGTTGCGGGCAAGCATGGACGAAAATGAAAGTAATTTTGCCCGCCATCAAAATTTTATATTGGTTGGAATCGCATTTAAATATGACTGAAATAACAATTGTAACCCAATTCAATTAACATATTACAACAGAGATGAAGAACATTTAAGAGAAGGTAATATAGAAGTCTAGGCTTCTACAGGGCCTATGACCTGTCAATGGCTGGTTTAAGTGGCCACTTTACACACTGTGTAACATTCACCATTCTGCCTATATTTAAACATCTATATTCCTTCAATTCTTTCATCTGTTGATGTTTGTGAAGTTACACAAACGGACAAATCGGACAAACTCAAAATATTGTTCTTGGAACTGTTTGTACAAGGAGAGAAGTACAAAGGGGCCTCCGTGGTGTAATGGCAAACATATTAATTAGATTAATGTTTTTTTTCAAATCTGGGTGTTTTGGGCAGTAATTCACGTGATTGGGATTCTTGGGAGGTTGTGGTGCAAAGAAAGCAAATAGTCTATATCACATCATATGGAAAAGGTAAAGAGAAACGCAGTGCAGAAAGACGACTTATCTCTTGGCCTAAAGCTTACGGAGAGTGGTTCCACTGTAGCTCCAAATGTTCAGTTCAATTCTTTCATCTGTTGATGTTTGTGAAGTTAAAGAGCTGAAACCTTTATTTATGAGCCATTGACAGCCATTGACAGGTCATAATCCCTGTAGAAGCCTAGACTTCTATATTACCTTCTCTTAAATGTTCTTCATCTCTGTTGTAATATGTTAATATGAACAGCTCCCCAGGGAGTTGAATCCAGTCCTTGTTTACAAAAAATTGGACAAACTCAAAATATCGTTGACCCAATTCGATGATTTTTAGAATTTCAATCATTTTTAGAAATTGAAAAGTAAGGCATAGATTACATTTTGTTTTGGAAAATAACAGTTGTAAAAAAGCGGGCAAAATTGGACGGTTTCGCGGTATCTCTAAGAGCGTGTATCTCGTGACAAGTGTATTTTGTTGGAATTCGTGCTTCGGCGAATTTGTCAACATGAACAGGCAAGGCCAAAGTTTAGGACGGTCTCGGGGCGTGTTGTTACTTGAAAACAAATGCACATTTCGGTGAATTTTACAAATTCCACACAGATAAGCTTATCAAAATTACTATTTGCTGCATTACCTGGGATACTCAATACCGATTAGCAGACAGCACAGGAGCTTACTTAAAATGCGTCTAATGGCGTACCATCTCATACATCTAATCGTAATAAGATAAAGTGATTAGATAGAAATCTGAAGCTGGACAAAGATATCAAACAGAAGTAAAATATTCTGTTATGGCAAGCACTATTCTAGGAATTTGTTACCTATAGTCCTTAAAATACAGCTCGATTAGAATGACAGCTGTAAACTAATGTCATTAGTGACGGGAAATTACTGATCACTGATCAAATCGATTTTATCAGTTTTTTCACGCAATTTTGAAACTCTGTTTTCGGAAATTGATATAAAAACGCAAAAACAAGCCTATTATAGCGTGTTTAACACAATCATTTACCAAAAAAAGACATTTATACTTTTTTCATGAACAACATCCAATGAATTATTTTTTTATTCGATCAATTGATCAATTTGTCCCATCTTTAACGTTTTTGCAAAATGATGTAACCTTGTAAAAACGTCGTTAATAATTAGGTTTATTTTAGTTTTTTTTTAGTTTTAAAGCTGATTTTTCATATATTTATGTTGATTTATGTGTTATTGAATTTTGATCATTGAACATTGAACATTTAATTTTTAAAAATAATTAACACGCCAGATACGAATGATTTTTCGTGTGTCATTATAAACAACTCCTTAGACGATACTACAAAGTTAAGTCGTCACTTTTTCTGACAAGTGTCATTTTAATCAAGCTATATTTAAAGGACTTAAGTCCTGGAGATCATAATTTTATAAGATTCAATGAGAAATATTATCACAATCAATACAATACAATAATATAGCAACAATATTTTTAGATTGTCCAAATTTTAATAGACAAGGACTGAATCCAACTCGCTGGGGGGCTGTTAAGATTAACATATTACAACAGAGATGAAGAAAATTTCAGAGAAGGTAATATATAGAAGTCTAGGCATCTACAGGGCTTATGACCTGTCGTTGGCTGGTTTTGGTTTTGTCCTTGTCTACAAAAATTTTGATATACTCAAAATATTGTTGATAATCCACCTGGTCCATGAAGTAAAGAAATTGAAAAAAAAAAATTTCAGGCGTTGATAAGTATGTCGGTGAAATAATTCAATTAGATGAATCTCACCCGCCCTAATAAAGGTTTCAGCACAAACATTAACAGATGAAAGAATTGAAGGGATGGAATGGTGAATGTTACACAGCGTGTAACATTCACCATTCAGGTCATAAGCCCTGTAGATGCCTAGACTTCTTTATTACCTTCTCTTGAATGTTCTTCATCTCTGTTGTAAAATGTTAACTACTAATAATTAGCAAAAAATATTACTTTACTGGACAGTATTTCATAGACTTTCATTACTTGAAAAATATGGATATTTCCCTATTATTAATTTTAAACACATTTTTGGTATCCAATTTCCCGTAGGGCTGAAGGCCATCATCATTCTACATAGGGTCGATATTTGAATCTATTGATTTTAAGAATGTCTAATTTATCTAAGTAACGTATAATTATTTATACGTTACTTTTTTAATCAAAGGAATTTTTATGTTGTATTAAATGCATGGACACTAAGATATATTAATATTTGGCTTGAAAAGGCCTTCCTTTCTCCTGTAGAAGAGTCTAGGCCAGACCCCGAGATAATAATGTAAACAATGAACTTCGAAGTATTGCTAAACTAGAGATTATTTTTAACGTTATTACTGGCGAAGAATTTTAGAAACAATGTACTTTTAGGTACAAATATTTTATATTATTGTTATTTATTATTTATTTAAATTTTTATTCCAGTAAAATGGCTATAAAGTGCAGAGCCAATTCTACCATATAAACATATAAACATGAACATAAATATCAATATAAACAAAAATATAACAATAAACATAAATATAACAATAAACATAAATATAAACATAAAATAAAATTTTATATTGCAACACTTATGGTGGTCTTAACATGTCGCGCCATCGCTTGAACAACGGTGATTGGATCCACTCTGCAGTGGCTTGGAGAATTTCGTTATTAGACTTTTTTAGGCGTTCCCATAGGCTCCAGGCTCTTTGGCGAAGCAGGGCAGCGAAGGTGTTTATTCGTCCAGCTTATCAAAAACATTTTTCACTTTGTGGTATGACATTTTACACTTATTTGTTTATAAATTTGTATAACCCACTTAATTTTTTTAATTACACTTCGACCGGTTTCGAGGTTACTACCTCATCGTCAGGAATTTAATTAACTTATAATTACACGCGTTCTCTCTCTTTCTTTCAATTTTCTGTCTCTTTCATACAATATTTTATTATATAAATAGCAACGCGTGTAATTATAAGTTAGTCAAATTCCTGACGATGAGGTAGTAACCTCGAAACCGGTCGAAGTGTAATTAAAAAAATTAAGTGGTTTATAGAAATTTATAAACAAACAAATATTTTAGTTATGATATTTGTACACCAGTGGTACATAGAGCACTCCATTTGTAAACCAAATGCATTTCCATTCGATCATTTGTTTTATATATTATTTAAATACAGTATTGTGCGAATTAATGGAATAATAGAATTTTTTGTCATTTTTTACGTATAGCAACACTCCCATGTCAATTTGACAGTTGTTCAGCGCCAAAATTTTTGACTTACATTTCACTAATCCTTTGTGAGCTCATATTTGTGTTTATTACCCGACCGAGTTTCTCCAGGGTATGCTCGGGCTACAACAGTTTAGAGACTAGAAGGAATGTGTATTTGACTACACATTTTTATCGATTGTTGCGCGTATGGTCAATAATCCTGAGATTAAAATGAGCATTGGTTTGTATGTTCCTGATAAATACCTAAGACTGCGTCAGCAGGACCAACCTGCCGATGGTGTCTGTTGGAAGGGCTCCCGCTATGCTGAACAACATCACTCTGGATATTGATCTGCTCCATGTATCCGAAGGGGTTTTCCGGAGCAGGATTCTCCTACTACTTTGACATGAGTCTCTTTCATGTTTTTTTTTTCTTTTTTATATGTACATATTGAATGCATGTTTGTAATGTATATATATATGTTATTTTTATATAAATAAATTGAAATTGAAAATACATGTTCACAAACCAACGGAGAGCTGCTTTCTTGATTTTGTCGATAATGCTTATCTCAGCCTCAAATAATGTACGGATCTCAACATTTGTGCATCTATCGTACATAATTTTACCACACGTTCACCCGAGAGATCGCATTTCGACATCGCATTGTTGAAAAACAAATAAATATAAATATTATGATATTATTATTAATTTTAAGCGAGCAGCTTAAAGCTGATATGCTTAAATCTATTAAAACTACCGGTAGTTGTTGGTGCACTAACTTTTCCGAAATAAATCTAGTCCATTTTTGAACCCATTAAGACTGCACATTGAGATCAGCTTTTGTTGCAAGCTTATGCCAACCATCAACAACCCCATTGCTCAGGAAATGCTTCCGTGGATTTAGATTGCATCTTGTTTTCTCGAGCCTGAGATTGTGGCCTCGAAGGCGAACATCTTTGTTGAAAAATATGTTAAATGTTAAAAATAAATGGAACAGGTAGTCGAAATAAAAAGGCAGGAATCTTTACACTAACATTTATTTTATAACACACACCTTTGGTCATTAGACCATAAAAGTATTATTGTCATCATTCTCTTGACATTTCCCCATCAATCAGTTCTCGTCTCTTCTTCCCACTTCTCTCTTCTTACCCTGACCTTACAACACTATTATAACACATACGCATAACGTGCCACAAGCGAGGGACATTGTAACTTCGTCATATAACCGTCAAACACTTAGCAAAGTGTCCAATTTATAATACATTTTATCGAGCAACACTTATTAGAGAGAAATTAGTTTACAATATTTCGATTACGTCCAAAAGTTTTACATGGACTAAGGTTACCAAGATTGACATAAAAAACAGAGTCGGGGAACATTTTCGAGAAGGGAGCATCGAGATCTAGGTCTTTCCAGAGCTTATGACCTGTCATTGGCTGATTAAGTTTAAGTTATCCATTTATACAATTTGACTCAGTAGTAATTGTCCGCCTCGTGGCCAAATGGTCAGCGAGTTTTGTCATGTCTACCATGCAACAACAGGTCTCGGGGTTTGATTCTCAACATGGTCGACGTGAAATATTTATTTAAAACGGTGTTTTACACTAGACTATTTCATTGCCCAGGACTGACCCCTGAAGCGTAAGACTGATCATCTTACTTTCACGTGTGAAAAATTATCTAGATTCGCTGCCGCTGGAATACCGATACAGTGCTTTATGAACCATTAGGCGTGGAAAGGGAATAATTAATTATTTACCCTACTATTTCTGTTTTGTGGATATATTCAACAGCGCTCAAAAAAGGTAATCAAATTGTGTTAAGTTCGAACCTGTGACACTACAACAGGACCGCAATCTGGTTGAAGCAATGTGTAACGTTTATCAATCAGCCTATGTTTGAACATTCATATTTACATTCTTTTATCCGCTGATATTTTGTGAAGTAAAAGAGCGAAATCTTTATCGATATGGGTGAGATTTATCAAAATAATTTACCTCTAGTGCTTAGTGGCAATGCCTGAACATACACTTTTTAGACCAGTTGGTTAAGTAGACATTATCTTGAGTATGTCTAAAAGTTTGTAGATAAATATAGGTTATAAATACTTATGTGGTCCACCTCGCGGTGTTAATGGTCAGCGCGTTTGCATAGGCAAGAGGTCTTGGGTTCGATTCCCAACATGGTTGACATGAAATATTGCCTTAAAAATCTTCCTTTACACTGGAATATTTCATAGACTCTGAATTCACACCTGAAGCATAAGACGGATTATCTTACCTTCATGTAACAAAAAAAAAACAATCAAGATACGCTGCGATTGGTGTACCAATGCAGTTCTCTCTGCACTATTAGGTGTGGAGAGGGAATTCCTTTTTAAAAAATACTTGGAAACCACGTTTTTGAAGTTCTATTAGTCTATTGTAAGATACGTATTGTCCCTCAAGTAACAACACCGTATTATATTTTTATAGGACCACGATAAAAACTGCTTATTGGATTAAATTGAAGAGGAATCTGAGTTTTAAATAGGCAACAGTTTATGGATAAACAATTCGTTACATGCATACATTTTAAGGCGTACTTTAGTTGAGTTTTTACATAAAATATCTGTTTTTTCATTGTCTCGTAAAAATAACAAAAAAAGACTTACGGGATGATGCTACTTGAGGGATAATATATTGAAAATAATTTCATAAAATTTTATTAAAACAAAAATACGCAGACTTAATTGTAAAATAGATGGTTTGATATGAGACTAATATCTCTTACAGAGGACATTCTAGTGAAATTCTACTCATCAAATTAACTATTAAGAAAAAATAGTCTCTTTTTAAATAAGACAAAATAAGGAAACGGAAAGGATAATTCAGAATAAAATTATTAGTCGGTAAAATTATCGGACATTTCCAAAATACAAGCATTTAAAAAAATGTATACAACCCTATTTTTAACAATTACCTCGATTAAAAGTTTATTTTTATTAAAATTCAAATAATCTATGTTTTATAATATTTAAAATCTATCAAAATGTTGCATTTTTGTAAAACTGTATTAAACGATGCTCTAAATACACCTGGGTACAGTATAAAACTTATTTGTATTAAATTTACTTAAGACATTGCGAAAATTTGGAAAAGCGTTATGCATTTAAATTTTAAAGGCCTCCATAAAAGACAGTGTATTTTTTTTTATCAATGGCCGTATGTAAATGGTAAAAATAATTAAAATAAATAAGATCTCGCTCGAGATGTATTTTTGAACAATGCGAGAGGAGTCATAAAATATTAATACAATGTCATCATCTTTGTGGTGAAAAGAGCTGAGTCACAACGACTCATGATAAATATCCCCTGTTTGGATCTTTTGGTGCATGGGGCAAACTTAATAGAGCATATATCATCTGTGTCACGAAGGCAAGGTGATCATTTTAAAGTTCCAGGTGCCAATCCCGAGAGAATGAAACCTTGAAGTGTAATTACATTTTAAACCGATATTTCATGTTAGACGAACGCGTCAAACACGTCGCTATGAGGCGGACTTATCTCTGCTTGATCACTCTTTTTAGGATTTTTGTTGGGATTTTTAGTGTCTAGGAAAATTAAGAATACAAGGTTCAATTCCTGGGAGGGTGAATGTGAAATATTGATTTGAAATATTTTTTGAATTGAAATTTTTTGTGTTCCTGGGCATAAATCACAATGATTCTAAACGAAAATATGAAACTAATTATTCATAGATGGCATTTATCATTTTTTATTGAAAAATGTCATTTTTACGGTTATTTTTAATGGAAATTTTACAAAACTTGATTTGCGGAAACTTTACACAATTTTGATTGTAACGAATACCATAACAGAACAATATAATTTAGGTTCTTTGTACAAAATGCTGTACAAAACAAAAAACAAGATAAGTTATTTTTTGTTTTGTACACCATTTTGTGAAAAGGAGCTAAATTATATTGTTATGGTATTTGTTACAATCAATATAGTGTAAAATTCCGCAAACCAAGTTTTGTAAAATTTCCATTGAAAATAAGCGTAAAAATGATATAAGCGCCATCTATGAATAATTAGTTACATATTTTTGTTTAGAATCACCTTGAACACTTAATTTAAATTTTATTTACAGAATAAAATTAAGTTTTCTGTATGAAACATAGAATATGGATACAATTTTTTTTTCTAAACACGTCCAATTACAGGTTACCGACAAAGATACTTTAAATTTGCATACAAATACACACTTTCGTACATAAATATCGATTTTACTTTAAACCATCTCAATGTGTAACGACGAAGATAGCGTTTATAATCGCTGGCACCTAAAGTATAAGGTTGATGACGCTACTTTCATAAACAGATGATCGATATACACCACATTTAGTATACCAATGCAGTGCCCTATGCGCCATCGGGTGTGAACAGAGGTTTGATGATGACGATGAGCCATCGAGTGGAAAACACTCGTGCTGAATTCTGGTTTTATTTCCCACAGAACTGTATTGTGTATTCCGCTTGGACAAGGGAAAAGGTTGAATTATAGTTCGTAGTACTGATATTTGATCAAACCCATAGGGATTTTTCATTACTGTGAAATCGTTGTGGAAAAGCTTGTCACAAGTGAGATGTGGGGTACTTTTTACTTGGGGCTTCTCACCACGAAGATGACGATTATTTGGTAGTTTTATCATAAAATACATGAGCAGTAATATAAAAGTAACTATAACATTATTAAAACACATTGTTTTAATTATAAATAGCTAATAACAAAATGGTAAAATGAATACAAATCAAAGTATTCTTGATCAAACCAATACCATAATATAAAATTTTATCAACAACACGAAAACAAAAGTGGCCCGTGACAAAGTAAATGCGCTGATGTAAAAAAATATGCTCAAATTGAACTTGTAGCATTTTTGTTAGAATAATTATTATCAGGACGGACTCCTGTGACCGAGAATATTCAACTGTGAATAAATTGATCGAAGTTTTCTTTTAATTTTAAATCAAATAAAGACAATAAGTGGAACTTCTATATTCATCAACCCCCGTGTTTGTAATATTCAATAAACGCCACATTTTGACGGCAATTTTTTACTGCCGGCACTAGCGCTTCGACCCTACGGTCAGAATTGGAATTACTATTGGCTGATATGTTTGAATTGATAGCAACTCTTTTTATTTACATGAACCTTCCTGTTTAGTACAATAGAGTTAAAGTTTAAACAAGATTTTTGTGCCATTTTTGGGAGTTAGAAACAGATTTATTGAATTTCAGTTATTTCTTGTGGGAAAAGTTGATTCTTTATTTATCATAATCTATATTTGTTAGAACCCTAGAAACAGATTAACCCGCCTGTTCCTGTGATGTAACTGGCGTTGCAAATTGTAATTGTTTTTTTTCTTATCTTCGAGTAAGCCTTAACACAATAGAAAAAAAAATATCTCACATATTTTGGTATATTAGATGATTTAAATGAAATATTTTATCGATCGGGAAGTCTGAAAATGACACAATATCGAGTACCCTGAGACGAATATATAAAACATTCATTTGGGAGAAAGAGATGTTATCTAATAGATCACCTAGACAAGACACATATAATTATAATTTATTGATTAATTTATAGATTATCAGGCAGGCATTTTCTAACCTCAGGTTACGACACAGTGACAAGAGGGAGTTTTTTCACACAACATGTTAAATGCTAATGATGAATATAAAGGTTCCACTGTACGCCATGAGTCAGACATCACATAAAATATTTTTGTTTTGTGCCAAATTATGTATATTTCATTAACACATGTTAAATGGTTAGGTATATCGGCAAAACGACCACTTTATTAAAAGGATGACATTGAGGAATGTTTTTAAAATGATTCAAACAATATGTATCACAATTTAATTGTGTAGAGTTCCAGTATTACAATTTTTAGAGTGGCATTTTGCAATAATTATCTGATAAGTGAACAAGAGAAAGGAAAATTTGGTATAAAACTGTATATTCTTGTTTTTTGAATCCAATTTACTAAAAGTTAAGTTAAATTACGTTTTTGCTTTTGTCAAAATGGATAAAATTTGTTTTATGAAAAACGCAACAATTATCAAACTAGATCATCAATATTATTTTTTAATTTGTATCAGTAACATCAGTTAAAACTGTCTAAACTTAGATTGCTCTCCGTATCAGTAATTAAAATGGTATGATTTTCAAAATAAATACACAGAATCTTTAGTTGATTATTTATGTGAAAATATCAAGTTATTACTAAGGTTTTTACTAATTTTACTTTGAGTAAAGAGTAAAATTACTTCAGATAATATTAAACTCAATATCAGCATAAAAATTTTCAGCTTGCTCACAATTTGATGGATTAACTGCAGACTCTTTGGTTGGTAGAAGACTCAGAAAAAAAGCATGTTTTTTTAAATCATTTGATAATTGAATTTTTTCAACAGTTGAATGACTGAGATGCTTTGCATTGTCGACATAAGGTGCTCGAATCAAAACAATACAAACAATTCAACGGCACAAAATATAAATGATGTAATTTGGCGATAAGGCCATCAATATTAAGACTAATAATATCGTTTACATATTTATGTATATAAAAAAAGCGTCCATCCGAGCTTTGCATTTTACGCTCTTCAAATCTTTGATTCATTTAAATAGCCGCACTGACTAAAATTAATACATTATTATTTATGACAGGTGACAAATAACATCATGTTTAATAAGATTAACAATAGGTTTATATCTATTCAACAACGTTCGCATTGCCAACACTGTAACACACATTCTCAACAAAGTCACACCCATGCGTTCACATTCCCCAAAAAGTCGCGCATGTATGGTCACATTCCCAACACAGTTACATCCGTGCATTCACATTCTCAAAAAAGTCATGTTTGAATGTTTACTCTTGTACGTTACATTTCCCAAAAAAGTCATGCATATATGACTTAATTGAGAACATTCCTAAGATAGTTACACCCATGAGTTTCCATTCCCAACAAAGTCACACCTGCACATTCACACATTCACACATTCACACACCCAACACAGTCACCCCTGTATGTCTACATTTCCAACATTAGTAAATACAATTTACAGTAGTAATAATTGATCTCTTGTAAATTAATCAAATAGTCACATTGATCCGATCTGAGTACGCTGTACCTAGCTAATTTATACTATGCACATAGTTGAAGCGACTAGTTCTATTGAGATTATTAGCTAACTCAACACAAAAAGGGATCACATAATAGCAGTCACATTCCTATCGTTACTCCCGCTAGATATAATGACTTCGCAGCATTTCCAAACAATTATGATATGCCATCAATAATCTCAAAAAACAAAAAATATATAAAACTAACGCTAAAAACTATATTAATACTGCAGAAGGACTGTAAAAACCAACAACTTAAAACAATTTAACCACACAAACCTTTCAATAATGCTAACTCCATTGACATATGCATACGTGTAAAATTTCTCTCACTGAAATTTGTGTAATGCATACCGATTCAGCGCAAATATGTATAGATATAAAGGACTCATATTGGACCTTAAGCTTTGAAACAGAGTGAGTTCAGTAGCCTGATCCACTACATAATTAGTATAGAACCCATTTAATTTATTTTTATACAACGAGACAATTTTTAGAGTTTTTTTACTCTTGGCATTTTTATAATATATATACAATTCAAAACGTTTAAACTTTAAATGTGATGAAACAATAACCCGAAACACAAGAGACACCGAGATAGCGTTTGGTTGGCTGACCAACAACCAAATTTAGGTTTGATACAATTTATCTAAGGGTTGAAACATTCTCGGTGCCTGGCAATAAATACTTATTACATATTATTTTTCCATTCCTTGTGTGCTCTATTCACAAAAAAATATTAATAAGACACTAAACGCAACCACAAAATGGAATACTTGGATTAATATTAAATTTGATATATTTTTTTTTAGTTGTTAAAAATATAACAACTGTCTTTTGCCAGAGTTGCGGTAAGGGAGACGATAATATTAATTTATTTTATTTTAAAATTTACAATTCGTTCTAGACAATCCGAGATTATTAATAAATTTCAAATCAATTTTTTTTGTTCATTTTTAAATATGATATTTTGAGTAAGTTTATGTGAGGATTTTTTAATGTCTTTTTCCTTTATTGGTATGTATTAGAAAATATTATACTAATTCGATATCTAATCTTTTGCCCATCATTATCATTTCATGTCCGTTCTCAAGATGGAGCATAGTATGTTGTCCACAAAGAGCCTCCGGGCATCTCTATCAGTTGCCTGTTCTAGAACATCCTCCCGAGTCAGGTTCGCGTCCTGTAATTCTGACACAAACAGGCAGCGGTGGACGTCCAGGGCGTCGAGAGCCTGATACCCTGTTGAGTAGGCAAGCGTGGTTAAGGCTCTCAGGAGGCATCCGTAGAATATATACAGTCAGCCTTATCACCCCCGCTTGAAGACAGTTGAACCTGTATATCCAAGATCCTTCTGAGACACCTATTCTCGAAACTAAGTATTTTGTTGCTTCGGGCTCTAGTGAGGTACCACGATTCGCATCTATAGAGAAGTAAAGGTGTTATGAATTTGGTTTTCACTGAATAAATGTCTGATCTCCAGACATCTTTCATACTATTGGATGCGACGCCTGCTATTCTTTTAAAATGAAAATGAATTCATTCTGATCGTTCGAATAACTGCATCATCAAGTAAAGGAAAAATGATTTATTTTTGCAACAACTGAATAAATCTCTCAATATCAGAACAGAACGAAGTATGCATTATGCATTAATGGAGGGTTGTTATAAAAAGCCAACAATATTTCAGATGTTCTGAGGCGGCATTTGCTGACGAAAATACACTTTTCTTAACAGCATTATTATGAATTAACAATTTGCAAACTTTACCAATAGTTTTCTTTGTGAAATGATCACAAGGAGTGGAACGGAATGGATTAGATAACAGATTTAAACCGGCACATAGTTTCCCTTTGGTTTGTGGAAAAGATCGAAGGCAACGAGTCTACGGAAAAGTTCCCTCCGGAGCAACCTCTTCTCCTTCTGCACTTTCTTCAGCACCCCCTTGTTCTCCTGAGCCCGCCGAGACAGGTAGGGAAGCACCTCATCCACAGGGCCGTATGGGATGTATTTGTAGGCAGAATACCCGGATTGACCTGGAGAGGAAGAATACTGATCAGTCTTATTCGAATTCTACAGAATAAGACAATGAGGATAATCTCAAAGCCGACAAAAGAAAGCTACGGGGCTCAACTTTTAAATATAACTAAAACTCACAGACGAGAACTAGTAACACAGCCGGAGTAATTTCAAAATTACAAAATCGTAACAATGAGAAAATATTTTTTGGTTTAGTTTGATAGCCTAATAACAAATAAAAAAATGTAAATAAAAACACGGAAATTCCTCATCTGTTTAGGCCATAAATATAATTTAAAAAAAAAATTAAACATGAAAACGATGAGCATAATTTGCAAATACTTGCAGAAAGCCACCGAAGAATACAATTATTGTTAGATCAAAACATTCACGACCTAATCAATCTATTTCTAAATTGGCTGGAACAAAATTATAAAGTTACAAAATTTAATTTTAAAACTAGGTATAAGTTGACACTCGGTTCCACTAGGTTTCGACTTTTGTTAGCCTAGGATATATTGCTTCTACTCACCCAGAGGGAAGGTGATATAGTCACACATGCCAAGCAGCTGGCCGAAGCAGATGACTTTATCCTCGGGAGAAACGCCAATCTCCTTCATCTTCTCGATGGCAAAACGAACAGTGTCCTCGTTGTGAGAAGCAACCATGATTCCGATCTTCTTGTTTTGTCCCATGTCCTTATTGGCCTACGGACAACCATATGAAAGATCATGTTTTTATTTATTTACGGCTCATTCAGTCCATTTAACTTCATGGTAAACATTTTTTAAAGTACAATTAAATTAAAATAAAAGTCAAGAAAATTAAAGCTAGAACAAAAAAAAAAAAAATAACTACCTCGAGGCAAGACCTGGTCTATTTTAGCGATTGGTTAAATCTAGAAAGACTTACACCATAAAAGTCCAGATCCTGTCTTGAGATTACAATGCGACACGATCAACTTTGGCGGGTCCTGATCGTGTCAGCCCAAGCTGTGCAGATGAAGGAACAGCACATCATTCTTTCCAGCAGCTGGCAGATCGGCACACTGAATGCCACTTGTTCCAGTAACGATGGCACATCAATCGAGCCATTAAGTAAACTAAACGTAAATATGGAGTCAATATTATTTCCGCATTTTTGTAGACTTGCATTGACTCCATTTCTCCGTGAGTTAAATCTCCCCTCTTGAAGCCAATTATACTTGCTACTTTTCTGAGCAGAAGATATTGCACCGATTCAATATGATTTATCTGGCCTATTCAGCATTGCTTTACGGGTCATATGACCCAAGGTAGAATAACATGACGTAATTAAAGTTTACGAATCGAAATAGCTGGTAAACTACCAATATGTGCTGATAAATATAACAGCAAGCAAACTGAATTATCAATAGGCGGCTTCTGGGTGCGTAAAACAGTGCATGAGATTTCTCTCTAGTATAATTATTGGGAAGATACAAACTGATCACTTTTAGTATATTTGGATTATATATACTTCCAGAAATCAGCTTATAGAAATGTTTCCCAAGAAAAATTCAAGATCCAGCATCTCTGCCAGAAATAATGATGGTTGCAAAAATGTATAATTATCATTTAAGATAGAAGTATCACAAAAATCATTTTTGAACATTCAGACATGTGATTTGTTACCAAAATTACTAGGTACTTGGCTAGGGTTATCATCCGTTCAGGATTGACCTGGATTGTCCAAGAATCGAAGTTGCTATCCAGAATCCGGGTTGAATATCAAAATGTCCCTGAATTTCAGAGCGAGCTATCGACCAATATCACCTGCACTCCAAAATAATTCTTTATATTGAACCAAACTTGTAACAAAATAATTGTTTAATTTATTCTTCTTCGATTTCAGATGAATAATTACTACAATTAGACCATCAGACTTGTACATCAAGTGTAAAAAAGATGCCTGATTACCTTTTTACACATTTCTTTAGGTGAAAAAAATCCATAGAATTCAAGGTATGTTATGTTAAGTGGTCCCTCATTTAATGCAAGTGCTTTCATTATTCCTGGAGAATTCAATGAGTAGAAAAATAACTAGAGGTAGACAGTTTACGCCAGCCCTGTGCCAGCGACTTTCCTACAGAGCATAGGAATATTGTATTTAAGTTTTGGGGAACATGTAAAAATGACCCTAAATGTTCAACAAATCAACTATTTGGTTCAGAGTATAATTTACCTTGATTCGCCTAAGGCACTCTGTGAAACATTTGTGGTAGTTTTCGGTAGTAGCTTCGTATGTTGGACAGATGGGATCTTCGTAGCCCATGGCGGCAGCGCGTGCCCTTTCCTAAAACATTTATTCACAATATCAATAACAGAACAAAAACAAAACAAAAAAAATACAATAATACTGTTCATTTTCCTAAGCACAATTACCAAAATGATTTAATCAAATTTTTAAAAGGATGTTTTTTAAAAGATATGTTTTACTGTTCATGGGATCAAAAGTCTTTAAAAGTTTGCCACAGAAGTTCGGGAAAACAAAAAAAAACATATTATGAACCAATAGTAGCAGTTATCCAATGATATGATGTCTATGTGTTCACAGAACTGCTGTTAGTGAAATGTTAAGAGGAATTTTAGGTTGGGTTAAAATATGTTATTCTTATTGAAACTGGCTGGAGCCTAATAATATCTAAACTCATTCACTTATTTAGATGCAAAAAGCAATTATACAAATCACTAAAAAATTTCAAACTTGAAACCATGTCTGTGACACTAAAATGCATGCAATGATTCATGGAAAGACAGATGCTCGGTGTATGTCTAAAAGACAGAATAAGAAATGATGAAACTAGGCGCCGAACCAGAGTTGAATATATAATGGATCATACGGTAAAATTAAAATGGCAGTGGGCAGGACACTTGCGAGACAAAATGATGGTAGGTGGACACAGAATAATAAAGCGGAGACCATGGGCAAACAAAATAGGTGTTGGAAACCCACAAAAATGATAGACCGATGACATTACCTCAATAGTCGGTAGAATATGGATGAAAAAAGCGGGGGATAGAGAGGGGAGGAAACGTTTGGAAGAGAGCTATATCCAGAATCATGTATGTACTAAAATTCAGATAAAATAATTTGGCACGTGAGTATGTTATCGATCTTAGGATAAGAATAGGATAGTTGGCATTCCATATTCTGTGACGTGATGGTAGAAATTGTAAGAAAGAACATAATATAAATACAGCATTTGGAGAAAGATATAAGTTTTGGTTGAACGCTGTCTTCAGATCTTACCAATTCAATATAGGCCCCTCGAACAACCTTGGCTCCGAAGTAGAATCCCTGACGATCTGCCTGCTCTAAGTCTGTGGTCATCTCGTCAAATGTCTCCTTGAGGTAGGTTTGATAAGTGTTGAAGACTATGGCTTTCTCCTGCAAATTCAACATGAAATTTTTTTTGAATTTACAATGTTACCAATTGAGTCATGGGTATAATTCCAAATGCTGATAACTCTGAAAAAAAAAGTTTTTGATGACATCTATTGAAGCGTATCTCGATCATCTGTCACAGGAAGGTAATCAGAGATTTATCTTCAATTTTATCTACTAAGTAAAATTAAGTTTTCTGTGTGAAAGAATATGTTCACAATTTTTTTTTCTAAACATGTTAAATTACCGGTTTCCGGCGAACATACTTTGAATTTTCATATAAATATACACACTTTCGTACATAAATATCGACTTTAGTTCATACCGTCTCAGCATATACCGATGAAGATAGACATTCATAATCGTGGCCCTGAGGCCGATAAAAATCATAGCGCTGATAATACGATACATAAAAATAAAAATTGATTTAGTTCAATAGTGTTTTAACAAATAACAAAATGATTCAAAACCACTGAACTTCCTCATTGAATTTTTCATCCGCCTGGACACAGATTCATAGATAAATGAATATGATTGATTATTACTTATTAAATAACAATTAAACGCAAACGTCCTTACAGTATTGAATTTCCTCATCAGTTCCAGAGTAATCCTAGAGATAGCGGGCTGGAAATAAGTGTGTTCAGCATCCACCATCACTCGCACATCCATTTCTTTAGCAGCCTGCAAAAAAACCATTACCACATTTTTACTAAAAGTAAGTTAACGGTTTTTACAGAGCGCCTCGTATGTTTGATGAACTGAACACATATTTTTAAAGAAAATGTCCATAATTTTTAAGCGAAACTTGAGGCGTTCCATTATTAATTAGAGCATTGTTAATTTTTATTAAAAAAAAAAATTCAGGCGTTGCCCAGTATGTGGGTGAAATAATTCAATTAGATGAATCTTATTAGCATAAATAAACGTTTCAGCTTTTTAACTTCACAAACATCAACAGATGAAAGAATTGAAGTAATATAGATGTTCAAATATGGGCAGAATGGTGAATGTTAACAGTGTGTAAAGTGGCGACTCAAACCAGCCAATGATAGGTCATAAGCCCTGTAGATGCCTAGACTTCTATATTGCCTTCTTTAAAATGTTCTTCATCTCTGTTCATATATGTTAATGTCAACAGCTCCCCAGGGAGTTGAATCCCGTCCTTGTCTACAAAAAATTGGACAAACTCAAAATATTGTTCATTGTTAATTGTTATCGATGACAAATGCAAAAAAAGAGAGTATAACCAATCGAAAGTCCTATAATGACAAAAAAATACCCGTCAAAAATTTAATTTAGTATCTAGAACACGGGTTACTGTACTGTTATTTTTTAAGCATATTTTTTACACTGTACTATGAGGAACGTACCCCCGTGTGCATAGAGGTTCCAGCTTATTATTTATTTTTCATTTCCTTTGTTTTTCTTAAATATGTCATTATATGCACATTGTTAATATGAATGATTGGTCACCTGCACGACTTGGTTGAGTCGCCGGATCATATTGCGGAACATCTCCTCCTCCTTGGGCGGCAGGCGGCTGATCATCCTCCGCATCTGGCCCGTCTTGGGGTCCGGGATCCTGAACGTCTCCGACAGGGCGAAGTTCTCGTCCATGATGCCCGACCAGGGGAACAGATGCAGAATTCTGGAATACACAATACGCTTAAATTAAAAATAAAAAAATACCATGTACTTAGGTACTTCCTTGAATGTTTAAATTTCATTCAATGCAAATTTAGATTTTGCGGGTTATTGTGACGTGTCTTGTACAGTAATTATTGAAACGATGCTCATTTGAAGTAAATAAGATTCAGACTATTCCTAATTAGCATAAAGTGGTGCGTAGGGCACTGCATCGGTTCTCAAATGAGGATGTTCAGTGTTTTTTTTTTAAAATAAAAAATATTTGTTTATAGACTATCAAACTAAGCCAAATTTAAAAAAAAAATGTTTTTTGTATTGTATTATCAGCACATTGATTTCATAAAATATTGTAATTTTGAAATAACTCCGCATGTGAAGGTCAGAAGTTTTCATCGGTGAGTTCTGCTGATTGGTGAATTAGCTTCCAGTAAACCGGAAATCTATTACAACACTCTATCGTTGGTTGGTTTGGAAGAACTAGTGAAATTGTTCAAAATAGTACGTTTTTATTATAATCAGTTTTTTTTTAATATACATTTTTAAGAAACTTCGCCATACAATTGAATGCCCTAATTTTTAGCGCATGTAAAAAGTTTTTAGTATTTAATTTCCTGTAGCACTGAATTTCCTCATTGCTGAGTATCTTGATCATTTTTGCCAACATGAGGTGGACTTAATTCCAAAGGTTTTTTTTTTTTTTAAATCGCGTTCTTTTGATTTACCCAAACCAATTTTGGGACCATTTTCAACGAGTTGTAAATAACTCACTATTACAAAATGGGAATCGAGTAGTGGCAGAACGGGGTTTGAACATCAAACCTCTGATCTGTGAGTCCGCAACACTAGCCACGGGACTACAAACTGGTTCAACCTCGGTGTAGAGTGAAAATTTAAAATGTTTAAAATGCACAAAGTCCTTATTAACTTATTTTTAAAAGAGGCGCACTAGAAATTTATAATTATTTTTTTTTATAACTAGTTGTTTCTAGAGTAGTTTTTTAACGGTTACAGCAAACATATAATTAAATCATTTTTCATAAAATTTGATCGATTTGAACAGTCACATGAGTTCTATAATTTAACGGGAGCGTACCTACAATGAATCTTCAAACTACTTTTATGAATAGTTTTTTTATTGAACTTAATCTAGCGATTAATGATGCTTTGATGAATATACCACTCAACGAAATAAACGATTTGTAAATGAATTATTTTATTTGCAAACTAAAGAAATTTAACAATTGATGAATTCTGAAAATTCACAAAATACATTTCTAAAGTCTGCACATGATTTTTAAATTGGAATCAGAGGCAAGCGTTTTACATTTTACGAATGGTGTTTGCGTCTCTCAAAGCCTGACTATAGAGTGGGTAGGTGCTTTGGGAAAAAAGGGGCATTATCGAACGGAACAACTGAATAAAGGGGAAGGATTCGGGGTTCTGATCCCACCATTGTTCCTTGGATTACTTTCTTACAGGTTGCGTGTTCACATTTTGCACCTCCATAATCTTGTCCCAAGGGAATAAGTGCACGACACTGAAAATATTCATAGTTCTTTTGTTTTCCCATTTTGACAGTTGAGAAAAAAACTGCAGTATTAAATTTTAAAAGCATATTTTTATATGGGAGTTACAATTATTTAACACAATAATACGCTGTGATTCCTTCCACCTTTCTATTTTTGTGTAAAAAAACATTTAATAGAGCATATTATTTGTATTAAAAATAAACTGTAAGTATCTTCAGAGAAACAGAAAGATAATCTTTTTTTAAATTCATTAAAAAAAATTCAATTCAAGCCAATAAACAGGCTTATGGAAGCCCCAACAAATTGTCATTAATGAGTATATATTATAAAATAACACTTAATCTAAACAATCTTCCAATCTTTTTGAATTTACAAAGGTATAATTATGGCATAATCTAGGCAGACATGGCAAGTGTGCCATCGCGAGTCAGGAGTTTCAACACCGTTTGCTTCTTGAATGCTCGCCTTTGCTGTAGGATTTTGTTCACTGTTCTGAGGATCCCTGGCAGAGGGGAAAATAATCCGATGTTGGTTTTATAATTTTCCACAGCAAAGACAGCATTGGTACGCAAGTTACGGTGAGATACATTAAGGTTAATCTGAGCAAGAATATAATGGGCATCTATACAGTTAGATATTAATTTGCGCAAGAATATCAAACCTTGCAAACCTTATCTATAATAATGATAATAAAAAATCTTAATTAAACATAAAGTAGGAGAGGGAAGAACTTAAATTAACATTACCAGGTTGCCGTTACTGGAACGCCTTTTCAGTTGGTAAACCTGATATGAACCTAACTTCACTCTATATGACACTTGAAAGAAGATTGCTCGCTGCATTTCTACTGAATCTTTCGTCTCACTTGCACGCAGGGCCCTTGGCCAGTGAAAACTGAATTGTGAATTACTTTTGATAAAATTATATGGTGATATAGTGTAAAGATATTTATTACTAGAAGTTACTCACTATACTACTTTATAATTTTATCAAAAGGAGGTTAAACTGGCTGGTTTTATTCCATTTTTATTTATAATTTTTTCCCCGTTTGCAAAAAAACTCCTAAGTTTGCAAATTACCTTATAAAGTTCAATAAAAATACCAATGTTAAATTTTTTCACATATGAAGCAAAGGTAAAAAAATTAGATAAACTTGAAATTTTATAAATAAAACCGCTTAAAGAATTGCCTCAATAAAATAATATTAAAGGACCACGTAACACACGCTTATTCCCCATTTTTGTATCCATTCAAATACGAACAATGACACTAGGATAAGAATTAACTGCCGAGAATTTCGCTTTCAGAGAATCACTTAATTACCCTCGGGCCCGAAGGCTTTCGAAGGAACAACCAACCAGCAGCTCCCGTTGGTTTTGAAAAACACACATTTACATCTGCTTTCATTATAAACATCATCACCATCATCATTCCCTCTCTGCATCTAATGGTGCATAGGGCATTGCATTGGTACACCAATCGCAGCGTTACTTGATTGTTACATGAAGGTAAGACGATCAGTCTTCAGGTACCAGTCTAGGGACTTGAAATATTCTGTAGTAAAAACACCCTTTTAAATTTCAAATTTCATTATGTACCAAAAATATTTTGAGTTTGTCAAAATTTTTGTAGACAAGGACTGGATTCAACTTCACAAACATCAACAGATGAAAGAATTGAAGGAATATAGATGTTGTGATTTGGAAGAAGGTAATATAGAATTATACAAATGTTCTTTATTTCTGTTGTAATATGTTAATATAAACAGCTTCCCAGGGAGTTGAAGCCAGTCCTTGTCTACATAAATTTGGACAAACTCAAAATATTTTTGATAAATCCACCTGGTCCATGAAGAAGTATAGAAATTGAAAAAAATAAGATTTTCAGGCGTTGCCTAGTATGTAGGTGAAATAATTCAATTAGATGAATCTAACCCGCATAAATAAAGATTTCAGCTCTTTAACTCCACAAACATCAACAGATGAAATAATTGAAGGAATATAGATGTTCAAATATGGGCAGAATGGTGAATGTTACAGTGTGTAAAGTGGCCACTTAAACCAGCCACTGACAGGTCATAAGCCCTGTACATGCCTAGACTTCTATATTACCTTCTCTTAAATGTTCTTCATCTGTGTTGTAATATGTTCATTATATACATTCAAACAAAACTTAAATTCATATAATTGTATTTACTTTATGCATAAATTATTTAAATTTATACTCTTTTATTCCATAATTATATAATAGGCCTCAGAAGAGCCTTAACCCAAGTTGCTTCTCTTTCACAATTGCATAAAAAGTGATCTATCGGCTTTATTTGACGGGATTTGGAGAAAGCGCGATTGACATGGGAGGAAAAGAGAGTGCTGGCTAGCAGTAGGATCTCCTAGAGGCGTCTGCTGATGTCCACATGCTCCACTTGGGTGCGTACGTGGAAAAAAGAGAGATGAAGTTAAGATATTGACGTGTGAAAAAAATCATTTGGGTCGATAGTAATTACTTTTATTTCCACGTTCATTATTGCATGCTTATCAATATTGGATCTAGCGCCTAGTCACTTACTGAAAAGGGATGAGAATATACACTTTTGTAAATTGATACGAGCATGTAATTCTTCCCTCCCTCGTGAGCAAGTGTCTGGTTATCGTGTCCGCTGAACCTATGGTAGGTACGGCTCGGGTTTAAAGTCCACGCAAAAGAACATGCGTACAGCCGTTATATACTAAATTAAATATAAGTAATAATGCATATATGTAACATCTTATCCCTAATTAAACTCAAACAACCATATTTTATTTTTTGTAAATCAATTATAACGTATGGCATAATAGGATGGGGAGGCACTAATAAATCGATATTAACCTCTCGAATCTGCTCAAAAATCAATAGTTAAAATAATTTTTAAAAAGCCCTTAGGTACCCCAGCGTCAAGTTATTTGAGGAATTCGAGATCTTAGATAAAAGGCAATTATATATTTTTAGAAAAATAATGTTTGTGAAAGCAAATTATCCTATCAAATTCCAAAAGGAACACTCCCACACACTACCAGAAGTCAAAGTAAAAGATGCGACATGGGGTCTACCACAAATTTTGAATTTGGGCAAAGAAATTTCAGGTTTCTGGGCCCCAAAATATTTAATATGTTACCCGAACATTGCAAAACCATGACCCGGATTCAATTGAATAAATTTGTAAAAAATTGGTTACTGGGTTTAGGTCGAGAAAAATCGGAAAATTTACTCAAAAACATTCTTACATAATAAATGGTATAAATTATATTATATAACTGTATAGTTAATTAAATAGTATTTTTGTTCATTTTGCATAAAAATGTCTGCCTTAAAACAGGTTGTACCTAGTTAGGCAGACTAGACATGATCCAGATAAATCTATTACCTAAGTGTGTATGTAGTAGATAAAGTAATTGTTATTTTTGTTAATAAACCATGGTTATTATTATTATTATTACATAGGTGCAGAAAACTCACCCTTGCTTGTCACTAGTAATGTTTTTGAGGAAAGACTTGACGTCGGGAGAGTCGGCCTTGTCCCCAAAGTACTTCTGCAGATCCTCAATAGTCTTGTGGTGAGTTAGGACGTTTCCCTTCCCCCCGGCGATATCCTTCATGTAATTACGGGCCTGCATGATTACTTCCGACAACTGGAGCTGAAAAAGGCATCAAGATTCAATTTTAGACTATGACAGTATGAATAAGAGCGCTTGAGGATGACATACACTAACCAGAATCTTTACCTAAACTCGATTTGTTTACCGTCCAGCAGAGGATATTCAAAAACTTACATTGATTTTTGTATAGGTCCAAATTGATGTAAGATATCTCAATCAGTTTTGGAATATAGGATAATTGGATGGGGATGTGCAAATGACACACTGATCAAGCAAATAATAATTGGACAAAAAGCTTTAATAAAAATTATCCTAAGAGTCCCAATCAGAACTAGCTCCCTCGGTATATTTGAAAATCTCAATGTAAATTCTATAAAACAACTTTATGCAAAAGCTTTGTTACTATACACACGTAAACATTATTCTCTACCTTCCGTTACAAATACAATAGTTACTAGATACTCCATCCTGATGCTGCAAAAAATAAAAAAATAAATACAACCTTCGGTCAAAGAGGATTGACCTACTACTCAGTTAAAGTGTACAATCTACTTCCATTATCCATAAGGACAATAAGTGAGTTCTCAAAATATAAAATTGCTATTAAGAAATAGATAGTGGAGGTGGGTTGCGCACGGATCGATGAGTGGATCAAGCCGAATATGTAAAATCTATGCACTGTTTATGAATTTTATTAATTAGTCCATATAAATTGGTTATGTTTTTTATGAATATTTTTGTTTTTTGTTTTGTTTATTTTGTTAATTATAATCAGGTTAATTGGTTTAATTACGTTTTTTTTAATTGTTCTTATTTTGTTAATTTTTTTAACTTTGTTAAATATATTTCATTACTTTGTTAAATATTATTATCTTAGGCATGTTTCACATTTTTGTAAAATGTTTCCCTTGGCACGGGACACCCCAGTGAGGGAACAAAAAAAAAGAATACAAACAATGTAAAAGTATAAATAAATAAATAAAATGTGTTTTGAATATGAATTCGCACCCCTAAGTAGGTTAAGATTCATCATTATCATATCTATATATAACAAAAAATATCCAATTCAATTATCTGCTTGATGAAAAAAGCCTTCTCATATATAACATAGAATATGCTATTAAAAATATACAAAACCTATATTAGTGGATAAGACGTATAGACTTCTAAGGTTTATCTTACAAATCTCCAAGCCATTCTCATCACCAAATTCACTCAAACTTCTTTACTATACTTATGTGCGCAGTCAACTCGAATTCGCTTATTAGTATGGTCCCCTCAGTATAATGTATATATTCATCAAATTCAGAACATTCAAAAGAAATTTGTAAGGAGCCTGGAATATTGTTTTGGCAACATTGAAAATGATTACAGCGCATCTTTGATTAATTTTTAAAAAAAAATTACTGCAAAAATGGCGCCTTACATGTGATTCAATTTTTCTTTTCATAATTCTAAATAATATAGTTGATTTGCCGTATCTTTTACAAAATATTGGTTTCCGTTGTCCTCTTCGCTATACTAGATTAAATTCCCCTTTTTATGTACCAACTTGTAAAAACAATTATACCTCGAATTCATTCATTAGACGTACCTGTAGAAATTATAATGGACTCAGTATTGATGTAGACATTTTTAACTGCACGTTGCATTTGTACAGAAAACTTCTTCATGGGGTCGATTATTTATGATAGTTGCTGAATGTGCATCTTGAGTGGTTTATGCTATGTAATGTATATGTTTGTGTATGTTTTATATATGCGTTCATGTGTGTGCGTGGATGGCTCGGAGTGTACATTCGGAATTTCAATTTGTTACCTCCATGGAAAACGCAAATGTAAACAATTATTATTTTCTCACTTGAAATTTTTATTTATTTATTTTTTTGTCACATTTAATGTTTGTATCTTTTGCATAATTTATGAAAACTTAATTGGTCTTTTTATGTTAAAAAATTGTTGTTTTTAATACTTATTATGTATGACTGTACGTTTTCTGAATAAAATAAAATAAAAAAATAAACAAATAAAATCAGACCTACTCTAGAATACGGGTTTCCGATATGGAATTCCTATTTTATTAAGGACATCAACTTGTTGGAAAGAGTCCAAAGACGAGCTACAAAGTTGTCGCCGACCCTAAAACGGCTTCCATATGCGGAGAGACTGGAGACTCTCGGTCTCATAACGCTGCGGGAACCGCAAAAAAGGGGTGACCTGATAGAGACATACGAGATACTTAACAGTCACTATAGCTGCCCAAATTTGGATGCCATGTTCGAGCTTAAACAAGATGCTCGTCTTCGAGGCCACAGTCTCAGGCTAAATCTAAATTCACGGAAGCATTTCCCGAGCAATAGGGTTGTTGATGGTTGGAATAAGCTGCCACAAGAGCTGATCTCAATGTGCAGTCTCAATAGGTTCAAAAATGGACTAGATTTGTTTCGGAAAAGTTAAAGTGCGCCAACAACAAACTTTCGTTTAAATAGATTTAAGCATATCAGCTTTAAGCTGCTCGCTTAAAATTAATACAATAATAATATAAATACTCACCAAAAGCTGTGGTCTGCCGAGAGCTGTCACTTTGATGGCCATGATACCAGTACCAAATGTAGCCCCTAAAATACATTAACAATAATGAATACATACTTTTAGTATTAAAACAGTAACAATAAGATCTAACTTCAGATTATTCAATTAAAAAAATGATTTGATATATTCAGAAGTAAATATATGAAGCAGAATTTTTTTCTCATTAACTACAGTAGCAAAAGACTTAAATGGGCGCATTTAGAAATCACCAGTCATCGTGTGATTTAAATGACACGGTTACTTACTGTGTAGGTGGTACCTACATAGATATTATAACTGTCTTTTTACAAGTGACAAATGACTTCACTAGACAATCTTATTATGTCTGGTATTATTAGAATATTATATTTACAAGTACAATATAATGTTGCAGTGTAAAACCACCTTCCAAATTACATCCCTGCCAGGAATTGAACCCGGGA